>NC_069135.1:37399945-37699945 GCF_026914265.1 Mya arenaria | reverse complement strand
AAAATTATTTATATTGATATGTAGCATAACATGTAGTTTATATATATGTTTAAAGGTACTTAAAAGCAAGACAAAAAATAGTAATGACGAAAAACGCGGGAAACGAAAAACGCGGGAAACGGAATGACGTCGCGTGCGTCTTGGAGCGGTTCAGCACGGGCGGATATGACGTAAGGGACAATAAACAACTTATATACAGTGACGTTTTCCATGGTAATTGTTGCCGTTTATATAATATTTGCAACTTTAATGACCCACCCAAAATAGGCACATAATAGGCCCGCGGCACTCAACGTAGTATATAAAAATAGGCCCTTGGCACAGAGATGGTTAAAATGCATATTGAATACCATCGCATTACGTGTTCGTTAAAAAATGTATATTGTATGGCTAAAAGCGTTACTAACGCTTTAAGAATTATAAATTTTCGGCATAAGACATCATTTTTTAACGTAAACAAGAAAAGTGTAAATATATCTTCTGCCAGAAGTCTTTTAGTACCGTTGATCGGATATTAACGCAAGCATTGGTTCATTCCAGTACAAAAAAATGTCAAAACGGCCAATCTGCGAGAGTGAAGCTTTAAAATATAATATATATATATATATATATATATATATATATATATATATATATATATATATATATATATATATATATATATATATATATATATTATATTTTAAAGCTTAAAAAGTTAAAATAACATAAATGAAATTAAAGCTTGAATTTATCAAGAATCAATCTTGATAAAAATAAAATAATTATACATTAAAACGGTATAGTCCAACATACTGCCTAAAATCATGTGTCTCTTCCTGAAATCGAGTGTCCCCTCCTGAAATCATCTGTCTCTTCCTGAAATCATTTGTCTCTTTCTGAAATAATGAGTCCCCTACTTAAATCATGTGTCCCCTCCTGAAATCATGTGTCTCTTCCTAAAATAATGAGTCCCCTACTGAAATCATGTGTCCCCTCCTGAAATCATGTGCCTCTTCCTGAAATCTTAAGTCCCCTCCTGAACTCATGTGTCTCTTCCTGAAATCATGTGTCCCCTCCAGAAAGCATATGTCTCTTCTTGAAATCATGTGTCTCTTCGTGAAATCATGTGTCTCTTCTTGAAATCATGTGTCTCTTCCTGAAATCGTGTGTCCCCTCCAGAAAGCATATGTCTCTTCTTGAAATCATGTGTCTCTTCTTGAAATCATGTGTCTCTTCCTGAAATCATGTGTCCCCTCCAAAAAGCATATGTCTCTTCTTGAAATCATGTGTCTCTACTTGAAATCATGTGTCTCTTCTTGAAATCATGTGTCTCTTCCTGAAATCATGTGTCCCCTCCAGAAAGCATATGTCTCTTCTTGAAATCATGTGTCTCTTCTTGAAATCATGTGTCTCTTCCTGAAATCATGTGTCCCCTCCAGAAAGCATATGTCTCTTCTTGAAATCATGTGTCTCTTCTTGAAATCATGTGTCTCTTCTTGAAATCATGTGTCTCTTCCTGAAATCATGTGTCCCCTCCAGAAAGCATATGTCTCTTCTTGAAATCATATGTCTCTTCTTGAAATCATGTGTCTCTTCTTGAAATCATGTGTCTCTTCTTGAAATCCTGTGTCTCTTCCTGAAATCGTGTGCCCCTCATGTAATCATGTGTCCATTCCTGAAAGCATGTGTCTTCTCCTAAAATCATTTTACTATTCCTACAAAATCAAGTGTTCTTTCCTGAAATCATCTCCCATGTGTCCCTTTCTAAAATCAAATGTTTCTTCCTAAAAGCATTTGTTACTTTCAAAAACTATGACTTCCCTCCTGTCATAATGTATCCGTTCCTGAAATCATGTGTCCCCTCCTGGAATCATGTGTCCCCTCCTGAAATCATATGTCCTCTCTTGAAAGCATGTGTACCCTCCTGAAAGCATGTTTCCTCTACTGAAATCCTGTGTCCCCTCCTGTTATCATGAATTCACTCCTGAAATCACGTGTCCTTTCCTGAAATCATGTATTCCCTCCTGTAATCATGTGTCTCTTCCTGAAATCATGTGCCCCTCCTGAAATCATATGTCTATTCATGAATTCATGTGTCCCCTCCTGAAATCATTTGTCCCTTCCTGAAACCATGAGTTCCCTCCTAAAATCATCATGTGCCCTCTCCTGAAATCATGTGTCTCTTCCTGAAACCACGTGTCCCCTCCTGAAATCATCTGTCCATTCCTGATATCATAAGTTTCCTCCTGAAATCATGTATCCTCTCCTAAAAGTATGTGCCTCTTCCTGAAATCATGTGTCCCCTACTGAAATCATGTGTCTCTTCCCGAAATCATGTGTCTCCTCCTGAAATCATGTGTCCCTTCCTGAAATCATGTGTCCCCTCCTAAAGTCATTTTTCTTTGTCTGAAATCAAGTGTTCCATCCTGAAATCATGTCCCATGTGTCCCTTTCTAAAATCAAATGTTTCTTCCTAAAAGCATTTGTTACTTTTAGAAACTATGACTTCCCTCCTGTCATAATGCTTCCCTTACTCAAAGCATGTGTCCTATCCTGAAAGCATGTATCCCTTCCTGTAATTATGTGTCTGTTCCTGAAAGCAGGTATCTCTTCCTGAAAGCATCTGTCCCCTCCTGAAAGCAGGTGTCCCTTCCTGAAATCATGTGTCTCTTCCTGAAATCTTGTTTCTGTTTCTGAAATCATCTGTCTCTTCCTGAAATTATGTGTACGTTTCTGAAATCATGTGTCTCTTCCTGAAATCTTGTTTCTGTTTCTGAAATCATCTGTCCCTTCCTGAAATCATGTGTCCGTTTCTAAAATCATGTGGCTCTTCCTGAAATCATGTGTCCTTTCCTGAAATCATCTATCTTTTCCAGAAATTAATTGTCCCTTCCTGGAATTAGGTGTCCCTTCCTGAAATCATGTGTCTCTTCCTGAAATCAGTTGACCCTTCCTGAAATCATGTGTCCCTTCATGTAATCAAGTGTCCCTTCCTGAAATCATGTGTCCCCTCCTAAAATCATTTGTCCCTTCCCGAAATCATGTGTCTCTACCTTGAACCATATGTCCTTTCCTGAAATAATATATCCGTTCCTGGAAGCAGGTGTCCCTTCCTGAAAGCATGTGCCCCTTCCTGAAAGCAAATATTTCCTCCTGAAATCAGGTGTCCTTCAATAAACTATAAGTCCCCTATTGAATAAGATATATCTTATTAAAAGCATCTGTCCATCCCTGAAATCAGGTCTCTCTACATGATATCACAGCCAGGTACCCGCGTATTATGTAGGTATCATTTCAAGTGAAGTTTTTCAGTGTACACAATTATATATAAGCATAAGACGTATCAAACATAATATTACAACTAAGCTTTTTGGATGTTAAAAATAATTATAAATTATAGAAACACTGGCCAGCTTCTGTTTTAGGTTGTTCGGTTAGCGCAGTGGTTAGCCTATGTTAGCCCTTCTCATCGGAGCGACCCGGGCTCGATTCCCAGCCTGGGTGCATGTGAGTTTGGCGTGTGGTCACTAATACGGACAAGTAGGCTTCCTCCGCGTAAGCCGGTTTCCCCCACAACACAAGACCAAACTCTCGTGTAACATCTCGCCAACGAGAATGATAAATATAATGTTGTAATATGTTAAAATTATATTAAGCTTGTGTACGGTTTCAGCTGAAGTAAATAAAAAAAAACATAATTGAAGTAACTATATTCAGTAAATGAATCGTTTCTTTGAGTTGTTCAATCACAAGAAGCTTTAATTAACTCTACATAATTTAACAATAAATTATCTATCTTCTGTAAAGGAATTGTTTCTTGTAAGTTGTTCAATTCCTTTTCGCTTTAAATAAACACTACACTTCTAAAAAAAGAATGATCTATCTTCAGTAAAGTTTCATTTTTAACAACACTATTATTCTAGACATATTATGTTTGTAACTGTCATATCGTGATGTTTGAGTTCTCACCATTTCACTCGTTTTGTTAAACAAAACTACCTGCGGAGTTCATACTGGACTGAGATGCACCTACCATTCAAGTGTATCAGCAGTCGCAGTCCAGCTGAAACTGACGACTTTATATGTGGGATGAAGGTCTCAATCTTACCGAGACTGTCCATGTAACACGTGAGATGTAAGTCCCAGTCCAAACGAGACTGTCAATGTAACACGTGAGATGTAAGTCCAAGTCCAACCGAGACTGTCAATGTAACAAGTGAAATGTAAGTCCCAGTCCAACGGAGACTGGCGATGTAACACGTGAGATGTAAGTCCCAGTCCAACGGAGTCAGGCGATGTAACACGTGAGATGTAAGTCTCAAGCTAACAGAAATTGTGATGAAAGTCTCATTCTTACCGAGACTGTCGATGTAACACGTGTGATTTAAGTCCCAATACAGCAGATTGTCGATGTTAATCGTTGGATGTAAGTCTCAAACAAACCGAGATTGTCGATGCTACACATGTGATGAAAACCTCAAACTAGCCGAGACTCTCGATATTAAACTTGGGCAATAAGTAACCGAGACTGTCCATGTACCACGTGTAATGTAAGTCTCAAACTTACCGAGACTGTCGATGCTACATATGTGATGAAAGTCTCAATCTAACCGAGACTGTCGATATAATACGTGTGATTTAAGTCCCAATCCAACGGAGAATGTCGATGTTAACCGTGGGATGTAATCATCAATCTAACCGAGATTGTCGATATTAAACGTGGGCAATAAGTCTTAAACTAGCCGAGAATGTCCATGTACCACGTGTGATGTAAGTCTCAAACTAACCGAAACTGTCGATGTTAACCGTGGGGTGTAAGTCTTTAACAAAACGAGACTGTCGATGTATCACGTGTGATGTACGTCTCAATAAAACCAATCTTACAATAATAAACGCGGGCAATATGTCTCAAACTAAACGAGATTTTCGATGCTACATGTGTGATTTAAGTCTCAATCTAACCGAGACTGTCGGTGTTAAACTTGGGCAATACGTCTCAAACTGACCGAGACTCTCGATGTAACACGTATGGTGTACGTCTCAATCTAACTGAGATTGGTGATGGTAAACTTGGGATGTAAGTCTCAATTTAACGGAGGCTGTCGATGTAACACGTTAGTTGTAGTTAGATAGTCTCAATCAAACCGGTCGGTCATATTATACTAGTATGTGAGATGTAGGTATCATTCTAATTGAGACTGTTCATGTTTAACCTGATATGAAAGTCTCATTCCAATTGAGACTGTTGATGGAAAATGTGAGATGTGCCAATCAAACCGAGACTGTCGATGTAATTAAAGATATTTAAGACTCAATTTAACCGTGACTGTCGATGTTACACGTGAGATGTCAGTCTCAATATTACCAAAACTTTCGATGTTATACGTGAGATGTAAGTGTCACTCTAACCTTGTCTGCCAATGTTTTACGTGAGATGTAAGTCTCAAACTAACCTTGTCTGCCGATGTTATACGTGAGATGTAAGTCTCAATCTAACCAATACTGTCGATGTTATACGTGAGATGTAAGTCTCAATCTTACCTTGTCTGCCGATGTTTTACGTGAGATGTAAATCTCAATCTAACCGAGATGTTACACGTGATATGTATGTTTTGCTTTTGGTTTGTGTTCTTGAGAATATGTCCATCAACATTAATTTCAGTATACGTTTAAAATCTAGTATGCATTTTTCAAAAGATGATTTTCTGATCGTTCACGTGAACCATATCTCCGACATTGAATAAAGAGATTGTTTTATTATTTTTTATTGCAATTCACCTGTGTATATTATGCAAGTAAATCATCATTATATTTAAATTGAAAGAGTCAATATGACGGTGTTATATATATATATATATATATATATATATATATATATATATATATATATATATATATATATATATATATATATATACGAAAATTGAACAGTCTACATTCATCAAACAGAACATATATATATAATATTTCGTTTGTAGTTTGTGGGATATAAATTGTCCAAAATATGATAAAATATAAGTATTCTCAAAACGCTTTTGGATTCATATCATATTACTTATAGCATGCGGTCTAAACAAAACAATTATATACATGTATGACAATACTACAATATACTTTGCAACAACAATAGGGAAGATCCCTGTTCGATAGTACCAAATCAAACATTGAACGTTTTTAGTTTTAAATTAACTTGATAACAAGAAGTGTGCCGTTCCATCCACCAACAATCAGAGAGGAAGTGCGGCTGCTGAAAAATAATTCCTGGGGTAAGTTCAGTCCGTCTTCTTTCCTTGCCAGGGTGGCCAACTTCTTCTTTCCGTCTTTGTCAACCTGCAACACTGTGTTGGAGTCTTTGCAGCAGACGAACACGTGTCCAGCAGGTGTCACGTGTACTCCGGTAGGATGTTTCATGTCGGGGTCAGTTAGTAAGTCCAGCTTGTTACCCTTGTTGTCCAGGGTGATCAGTTTATGTTTACCGGAGTTTGTAATGTAGATTGTCTTCCCGTCGTTACTGATACCACATTTCCGCACCGTCATACGCCCAAACTTGTCCTCGTACAGCATCTTCACCTTCTGTCCCGACATCGTGTAGACGTACAGGGCGTTACCGGAGGATATGTAAAGTTGGCCACCATGATGAGCTGCGGCATAACATCTATGGGTGAAGCTTAACTTGCTCGTATATACTAATTTCCCTTTCGTAGCATTAATGAAATAAAGTCCTCGTCTATCAGCATAACCACTGTCAACACAAACGGCCACTTCATTTCCGTCAATGTGGCACACGTCCCGTTGATACTCCGGGACATCACAGTGGTCGAGCACCCTGTACTCCTTGTCCAGGAGCTTCACTTTACAATTATTCCTGTCTGCTATTACAAACTCTCCACTAGGCAATTCACATATGCCAAGGATAACACATTCACCTTCGCCATCACTCATCTCCACGTTGTACTCCTTGTACGCTGCAACACTGAAGACGTGGTTTGGATCGGAAAGGGGATCTTTTCGCTGTTTGGTCATAACAGTTTGTTCTTCAATCGCTCCAAAGGTCTTTACTGCAGATAAAAGTTCTTCTATAAGGTTATTGGCTTGAAATGTTACATTGTAACACTCAATGACTGATATGCCACGAAGATGATCGTTTGCCCGTGAAATCATATCCTGGCTCTTTCTGTACGCAATATATGATTTTGACTCGCTTGATTTTGATTTTGTTTGAACAGCGGCAATCATGTTTTGCAGTTCGATAGTCATTTTATCACAAGTTTCGATATCTTTCTTAATATTTTTTTCAAGTTTAGCTATTATTCCGTCCACGTCCTGTAAAGTTGCCCTCTCAATCTTGTCAATGATGTCGTTGATCTTTTTACGTATGGTTTTTAATTCATCAGAAATGGCTGCCCGCGTCTTTTTTAGAGATGTCGTATTCTTCATTCTTGCTTCTTTCATCAGCTCGAATTGCTTTTCAAGTTCAGCTATCTTCTTTGGAATTTGTTGAAACTCAATATTTCTCTGAATACCTTTTGCTACATCTGGAATGGGATGGATTTTGGAACATTGTCTGAAACATAGAAGTTTTGAAACATTTGTAATCAGATATGCATAAACTGAAAATGACCTTGTTATGTGGGAAAATGTTGAAGAATATGATTAAAAATTTGTCGTAATAACATATAGATTAGTTACCGTTTTGTGTCTTAAAGGCGCACCATATAGGTTGATGCAAAAATGATTTTCTTTTAATTTTTAATGCATTATAATGCTTAATTGATTTGATGTGATTGATCAAAACCGAAAAGAAATATTTGTGTACAGATTCAGTGGGTTTTTCTTTATAAACTGGGGAATTTGTGGCCACGTAGCTATTAATTGAAATCACCATTTGCATGTTCAAAGACTTATATTTTTGTAAAATGTACTCAAAAATAAGCCTTTTTTGTTTTAATCATGAACAGAAGAATAAGTTAAAAATAATAATAAATAAAAACAATAAACTATTTTTGCCTCAACCTATGTCGTGCGCCATTATATTGACGTTTTCTTCCTTCTAACCTGTGGTCCACGGCGACACACACAAAACAGCAATTGCGCATAATATAGGTTGGCGCGAAAAAAATAAATATTTAAACGATCTTAGCAAAAAAGGCATATGATGTGTATACGGATTAAAAAAATATAAACTATATTTTGTACTTTTTTATCTTGGGAATTTGTGACCAAGTAGCTATTAAATAAAATATATTATATATAAAGGCTGATATTTCTTTAATTTTCACAAATCGTTAGCTTTGTTTTGTTTAAAAGTCAAATGAGTTTAACCTTATAATGCATAAATAATAATAATAATAATAATAATAATAATAATAATAATAATAAAAATAATAATAATAATGCATATACCCATTTAATGCACTTTTAAATTGTCATATTTCTTACATACCTGTGGTCCACGGCGACACACACATGGCAGCACAGCTGGTCATGGTCGGCACATACCAACTTCAGTGCCTCCCCGGGATGCATCCCGCATCTCTCCAGGGCGTCCACCGCCCCTGGGGCTGCCTCCCATTTCTTCACGTCCTTCCGGCCGAGAACTGCGTGCTTCTGATATAATACGTCATGTTTCAGAACACAATTTTGGCAGTAATATTTCGTGCATTGAGTACAATAATGGTCAGCTTCTGTGTTAAATCCGTTCTCTTCACACGGAGAGCAGGAAAAATCATGGATGAAGTCACAGCCCCTCTGAATGGATGATTCAAACTTAGAAGCCATTTTCGCTTTTGAGATTAAAAATGACTCACAAACTAGTTCACACAGTCAGTTTCTGTTTATTTTGTAACTAGGAAGTTAATTATTTTGCACTGAGCTGATACGAAGAAAACCAATATTTCGATCAAATCCACACTGATATATAACACGATATCAAAATGATAAGCGTAGTCTCAACCGTACTAAATTTACAATCATTTTTTAAATACAAAAATGATTTTAAACATGCCGTATTTTATTCCTGTGTAAACTCTTCGATTATCGACTGTCCAGTGGGCCTTCCAACGAGGTTTGCCGAAGACTGCCGAGTTGTAACGATTGTCTATTCCGAGCTTACCGGAGATTGTCGAATAGTTGTAGGAAGTACTTTTCCTGTATATTTTATAGCGAATTGACCCATTTCAACGAACAATAGCACTGAGTTCTAGTTCTTCTCGAACCTCAACACCATGTATGGGAAGAAAGTGATGATCCAAAAATATTTTGCATTTTCTCTCTTGAGTTTCAAAAAATTCACGAACTAAATCAAATATATGTTCATTCAGCCACGTCTGTTTATTTTGTTACAAGGAAGTAAATTGTTTTGTACTGATACGAAGAAACCACAAATTACTATCAAAATCACACTGACATATTACACAATATCCAAATGTTGAGCTTTGTTACAACCGTGCTTGATTAACAATATTTTTTTTCCAAATCTATTTCAATAGAAGTTAACAACGGGTTTAGTAGGCGTTTCTACACTCTGAATGCGCAACGAAATACGTATATCCCGAGCTTGCCGAAGACTGCCGAAATGTCACGATTGCTCATCCAAAGCCATTCGGAATTCCTCGGCCATTTTCCATCGAAATCAACCTTGGGTGTATGCCGGTCTATCCGTAGAACAGTTTGTGAAGTTTTAAATAATGGTATCAAGTGTAGTGTTTTAATATCCATTTTGTAAGTTCAAATTGATTGTCGGGCGTAAAGTGTATTATGACATTCAGGGGCGGTTCCAATATTCGATGTCTGAGCGTGCGTAACTTAGGGGCATAACCTTTTGACTTTGCACCCTCCCTCAGAACCGAAATTTATTTGATTTTAAGTGTTGGGAGGGGTGTTTGAGGGTACGCTGCTAACATTTTAACAAATTCTCGCCCGGAATGGTGCTTTTGAGCGTATTACATTATTTTGTTCTCCTATATCGAAATAAATAGTAAACTTGGACGATTTAAAGGGCCGAAGGGGGGGGGGGTCTTGGATCCGCTAGTGGCATTAATAACTTGGATTCCAAGAGTTAAGTCATTTAGGTTTTCTGCTCAATTAAAATTACTACGCGATCTACTTGCAGCATATTAAAATGTTGTTAAATACAAAATATTTCTAAACAATGTAAACCGTCCATAAACATCCGAGGTTGTTTTCGATAGAAAATGGCCGGATGTTCAAAATGACACCGAGAAGTTAGGGTCACACAACACTCAATATTTTTGTTTTATAAATTATATTGTGAATTGGCCGATTTGCACGACAAATAACACTCAGTTGTAGTGGTTTCACGACCCCAAACATAAGTATTTCGGATTAGTTCCACGTGTGTACTAATCTTTAACAACATAAGCGTACTAATTTACCTCATGCTTACCAAGTAAGTTAATGTATACAAAGTAACATGTACACCAAGTAACCTCATGTACACCAAGTAGCCTCATGTACACCAAGCTACCTCATGTACACCAAGTAAACTCATCAACACCAAGTTACCTCATGTACACCCAGTAACCTCAAGTACGCCAAGTAACTTCGTGTACACCCAGTAGCCTCATGTACACCCAGTAGACCCATGTGTACCAAGTAACATTACGTAGACCAAGTAACCTCGTGTACAGTAAGTAACCTCTTGTATAGTATGTAACCTCATGTACAGCCAGTTACCTCATGTACACCAAGTAACTTCATTTATACCAAGTAGCCTCATGTGTAGCAATTTACCTCATGCACACTCAGTAAACTCTGGTAACCGCACGTATAGCAATACCCTTATGACTGTGTACCAAGTTACCTCATTTAAACCAGGTGACATCAATAACATCAAGTAACCTTTAAAACACACAGTAACTTTATGTACACCAAGTAACGTCATGCACACCAAGTAACCTTGTGTATACAAAGTAACCTCATATTCACCAAATAACCACATAAACAAGTAACCTCATGTTCACCCTGTAAATCATAAACACCAAGTAACTTTATGTTAACCTAGTAACCTCATGTCCTACAAGTTACATCATGTACTACAAGGAATCTCATATACAATATCTAACCTTATGTGTACTAAGTGTTCCTTATACACAAAGATACCACATGGACACGAAACATCACGTACTAAAAGTTACCTCATATACACATGCATGTGCAGTATCCTCATCTGTACCAAGTAACCTCATGTGTACCAATCAACCACATTTGTACTATGTTACCTCATGTGAACCTAATGACCTCATATACACCAACTAACTTTATTAACTGTACCAAGTAATCTTATGTACACTAAGTAACCTCATGTACACCCAGAAACCTCATGTACACCAAGAAGCGTCATTCACACATATGCGCAGTAACCTCTTATGTACCAAGTAACATCAAGGGAATCAAAGTGACCTCATGTGTACCAAGTAACATCAAGGGAATCAAAGTGACCACATGTGTACCATGTGACCTCATGTACATCAGGTAACCTCCTGAACACTAAGTCCTCTCATGTGTATCATGTTATCTCAGTGTACAAAGTAACATCATGGTATTGGTCCAATTCGAAAATTCAGGTTGTTCATTTTTATACGGTATAAGATAAGCATTGAAAACTAGCATATAGCAATGTAGGATAAACAACAAATATAACATTTAAACAAATGATCTATGCAAATGCAAATTGATTAGCCAACAAGCTATGTGGTCCATTCTGATGTCAAAAAGTAAAGATGCCACACGTTGCTACGCCATCCGTGAAATATTTCGTGCTCACTCTGTGAAATTCTTCGAAATCTTACTCTGAAACAAACAATTATCCTCTTGTTTTCTTGCACCAGATCCATATTAAACCATCTAAGACAGTAGTGTTACAAACATATTTTCAGTTGTTGCTCATTTTTTTTTTACAGCAGGTGTGTACTCTGATGTAAACCATCCCATTTTGTGTCAACTAAAAATATGACAGGTATAGTGATTGCTTTGTACGCATTGTCGCCATCGGAACTGTCGGCGTCAAACTTTTGTTTCTGATAACTTGTTTGGTGCAGAGCCTTCAAACTAGATGACCCTTAAGTATTTTGGGGCCAGTAGGTCAACATATGTCATGAACACATGAGCTCTCCTGACTTGTTCCACATTCAATTCACTGAATTATGTTTAAGTTTTATTTATAATGGTTTACATCACCAACATTTTTCATTTTAAAACTAACTATAGCTGCCACAGTGTAATGATTTTTTTAAACATGTTAATATGTTCATTTAATTATCATGGCAAATCAGCCTTTTGCTCTGAATAAAAATCTTGGAACAAGAACATGTTAACTTAATTGGGATTATACTCGTATGATATGAATTGTTTCATAAAACTGACATAATCACATTTTTTTTAGATTTGAAGTGGTTTCCACATCAACCCAGGTTTAGCAATGCCATTTCTATGTACAATTTACTTTGTATTGATAATTATGTTGAATAAAATAGTTGTTTACTGCCCGCCCATATACCGGGAGATCAGGTGATTGATCATTTTGCATGATAAGCCACTGAACCACTATATATACTTTAATAAGGCAAAATTTTCCCAAATGTTTTATGGTGATCCCTTTGTCCTTCATCTTCGGGGTCACACTTCAGTTTACGCACAATATCTTTTGACTACTTTTTTGAATCTCAATCTTGGAATTCTAGTTTTATAAGGTATAAGGTATAATTGTAAGGATTGTGTTTTATGGATTTATATGTTTTGATATTGTAATGTCTGAATTTAAGGATCATGAAAACTAGGCAATCAATAGACGAAATAATTATATTTGTAAGGTGTCAAGGTAACAGGTAAAACCCTACATTCGGTAAGAATATACATGTTTTCAAACTAACATATTGCTTAGGAACGTTTGTGTCAAGTCGTACAAATATGAACTCTTACCAAATACGATGCTTAAAGGCAAAATAATGTGTAACATAATAACATACTGCCTGTATTTGAAAAAAAATAACTAGAAAGCGCTATTTAGCATTGGTAACCCCAAAACTTTCCTTAACTTCCCTCTGCCGCTCCAATGACAATCTGATCCGGCGACTCTGAATGAACGAACGTTCGATCAATGAATGAAAGGATGAAGAAATGCGTTGCTACACCTATAAGGGACAGAGAACCTAGAGATATGTACGCATATTGTTATATGCACATGTTAAACCTATTTTTGGTGACGCTGTGTGACAGTCAAAAACATTAAGCGATGCACTTGACACTACTCAGGAGATACCTAATCTGCTCGAGCGTGGTGGACAACACATAGTGCTGCAGGGCTTCTCATTTATATATAAATATAATTTTAGATTATGCATGAAAAAACTGTTCTAACATGTAACCATCCTCAAATAAAAAAAAACGGAGAAGCACGATAGACCGCCATATGACTTCACACCTTACATATACTATGACCGCATCACAGTTAAATTGCCGATGGGCATTCCATGCGTAATATAGTAATGATGTTGATCAGAAACCATAACTATTGACCATATCCACTGTTTTGACGGGGCCAGAGCGTTATTGTCTGACAATGCCGAAATATTTGAACCCCTGATTTGTATAGAACATTTAAACGAACTGTCGTACTCCATCAGCAGCGTTTTGTTTGTATATCAAGGAAGGCACGCGAAGTGTTTGTTAATATATGTAGATATTGTTACGACGATAGATCTAGGAGACTGGAAACCCGAAGGTTTCCAGGAAAATGACCGAGTTCTTCTGCAAGAATAAGGGGATACCTGTTCTGTTGTTTTCAAAACACCATCCCGAGTTTTCGTCAAGGACTTTACGTTGTATTATAGATAATCGTTTGCGTTACTAGAACAGTCCATTCTGAAACGTGTTTCCAACTCTGTAAGAAAGGGCTACATGATCCTGAAATCTCTCCAAGCGTCCAGGTATTGCCCAACGTGTGTTGATCATGATGATATGAAACGAGTGCCAAGTTTCATCACAAGCTATCAGCTGAAGACCGCCTTCCTGTTTGAATTGGAGGTCGATCAGCTTGAAAATAAACAAGAAATTGACGAGGAGTTTCTTACACAAGATGATTCTAGAAAGATATCGATGCAATGGGCGTATAGAATAATCGACCACTTGGAGAAAAGGATTCAAAAATATTTTATGCCGTCATACTTCGATCCTAAAAGAAGTATATTTGGCATTGCTGGATCGGCAGAAAACTGGTTGCCGGATCCGAAAACACACGCTCAACAAGCTGCGCTGATAAGGAAATTGCTAAATATTTATGAAGAATTCGAGGGGCGTGTTATATATGAGGGACAGAGTTCTAAGTGAACTGAGAAACTGCAGTATGTGCGTATGCATACTTCACAAACCAGAAAGAAAATAAAATACCGACAATCCACGTGTATTGCGTATTACGTGTATAAATCATGTTTATGCTTTTGTTTATGATATTGCTGAAAGAACAATTATGTTGAACAATTTAGTTAATTCTTGATGGTTATAATAAAAAGCATTTATCTATGCTACTGATTAAATTATATTGAAATTCATCGTATTGTTTCAGTTGTATGTCATCATCTTGCAGCAACTTCATTTCAATCATATTTTTTGTTTATTGAAGAAAACTTCAAGTAGATGCTTTAATCAAATCATCACATAGATTTGGGTTGAAACCGGTTAATAAAAATGTTTCTATCAACCAATAATTGTTCGGAATACTATTAAGAGGACAATATGGCGGATTTCAAAGAATAGAAAGGTTTAGATCGCTCACTAGAGGAAAACACTATGCTTCACGTATTTTCCCGCTCAACTTTTCAAGATCATAGTCGCTTATTAAAAATGTGAATAAGTTGTATGTGCTCTTTGGCTGTATAGCTAGATAATATATATCCGGTTATAAAAAGCCGACACGAGGACACACGCGTAAGTCGGTAACGAGACTTGTCGCGCAAGCACGAGGGTCGGAAATTTAGAGTGTTTTATCCTAACCACGGACACATGATTGAAATCGTTCTTGCATATCGAAAATTACCAATTTCTTGAACATTGTCGTAGGAAAAGTTTTTTGTTTATTTCACAAAAAAAACAACGTATGCGACGTTTTTTACCATGAAGCGATGTAATTTAAGTTCAAACGTTGATGCACGTGACTCATCTGGCATGGCCAGATGGGAATTTATAACACACCGGTTAGGTATTTAAGGTGAATTTAGCCATGCTGAAAATTCCATCTGGCACCCAGATGTGTCATGTGCAAAACGCAACACTTGTTATTTCTGTTTATGTATTGTAAATGACATGTGCATTATGTCGGTTCAATAAAGTGCTGTTGATTATATAAGAGTGCAAGACTTGTAAATGTAAATAAATAAGTGTAACCTTGATTTTTAAAAGAACTATTTTACGTCAACAATTATCTCAAATACATACGCGCCAATATGTCAGTAAACAACGTCGCATGCCAGTTCGAAAAGTAAGACCGTCAGGCCCGCTGCGTGGCCGGTAACTCGGCAAGCCTCGATATCGGCTTCCGCGCGTGCCCTTATTATTCCAATAAGTCCAAATTCACCAGAAATGCCCCTCTGGCAGATGTTTAAGAAATACTCGAGGTCCACACGATGCTTTATTTAGAAGTTAGCCGGGCTGTTGAGTGGTAATTGGCCCGAGTTTCGGGCCATTATGAGCACGAGGGCCAATTATTACACAACGGCCTGGCTACGCCGTGTATTAACCTCTTTAATACATGTGTTTATTTGTCTTGTTTTGTAAGTTTTAAGTCTTCTTTTGAAAGTTTACCTGCAATCCAGTTGTGCATCCCTATTTCGTTCTGACTTGACTACGATGAGTAAACTCACTCTCAAATTAAATGAAGTTGTTGAAAGTGGGCCGAAAAGACAAACAACGTGTTTATGTTCCCATTCTAATTTCAATTGATCACCTTGAAAATGCCACAACACGTATATCCGATTTCATGTCATGAATGTCAAAATTCAATTAAATGAAAATGAACATGTAGCATGTAGAAAGATTGTTTGTTCCTCGTATTATTAATTCAAACATGTATGTACATTTGTTGTTTTCAAGTAGATTCTAAATTCAATCTTACCGCTTCCTTTGTTTTGCTGCGTTCGTGTTTGTCTCCCTTTAGGATTTTATTCATGAATTTGTTCAGGCAGATCAATTAATTGTGACTTTTAGTTAAAAAAAATACAGTCGCCAAATTTGATTTCAGGACTAAAACTGAATTCACGTGCGAACGTTCTACGGGCAGCAAAAAAGTTATCGATAATCAGCCCGGACAACAAAACTATTGATCGCTGAGTCATGCAAATAACTGCGGAATCCCTGTACAAATAAATTACTATATATAGTAACATGTGAATAAATAAAATGAAATGTATGGAAATACTTAGGAAATACTCTACTCGACCACTGACTCAGTAAATGCTTATGAGTTATTTAAGTGGGCGGAGCATCTATAGCGCTATGCAAACAGTACCGGAGCAGTTGCCGGATATTAGACCAGAGAAATAACTAAAGAATACTGAACATTTTCAAATAAAAAATCACATTAAGAAAATTAAAAACCTGTTTCAAAATGAAATTCGATTAAAGACTTGTCGATTGAAATATTACCAATGTTGTTTAGTGAACAATCCCAGATATAATGTGTCAATACTTATCCTCTTTTTACCTCGCTTAAGTTTAATCTAATAAAGCTTTCAAGTGAAATATTTTATTGAAAGTAACAGTTTAAGTATTATTATTTTGCCAAAAAATATTTAAAACAATAACACCATAGTTAAAAATGGAAATCATTAGTATATAAAGCAACATAGAATTATAGAATTTTCGGCATTAAGACAGTCATTTGATAAACATATTTCGTAATGACGTTGTGTGCTAAATTTAGATTATACTTTCGGTTTAACTGCATTTTGTAAATGCAATAATTGCTTTTTTTGTTATTCTGGATATAATGACACAAGTATAAATTTACATCACTTAAACATAATGGGACTTTACCGCTTTTTTAACAATTGGACAGATAAATCAGACTGTCTGAACCCTTGTTTTTGGCCCTATTCTAAAAACTAAATTATATCAGGGGTACCTTTATTGAACTGCCATGTCCGAATGCTGATTCTAAAAAAGGACTCGTATATTTGCAATCTGGTGCCGAAACAAGTAAAATTAGTCTAATTAATTAAAAAATATAACAGTTTAAAATAAATAACACAAAACTAAATAAAAGTTTGTGATTTGCTTCCGGGTTGAATAGTCTGTCTTTTCCACTGTTACGGCTTATAAAAAGTGACATACTTTCACTTTCGAAAAAAGGGCAAAATCTAGCACATACACACATATGCTACCTTAATCAATGCATATAAGGTCATGAGCGATAACGAGTCAACATCTTATCAGCTATCCCGAGTGAATGCACTGCTTCCACGTCATCTTCTCGATCGATGTTATATTCTTAATGACCAATGTTTTGTAAGAGACTCGAAAGTTATTAAGACAAATCAAAACAGGGGAGATAAATGGGAGATTCAAGGAAAGGATGTTATGTTTCAGTTCTGACAGGTAACGATTCTATGTTATGTTCTATATGAGAGGATGTTATGTTTATGTTTTTACAGGTAAGAAATCTATGTTTTAATTTAACAGGTAAGGATTCTTTGCTTGTTTGTTTTCTGTTTTAACAGGTAAGGATGATTTGTTTCTGTTTTAACAGGTAAGGATGCTTTGATTCTGTTTTAACAGGTAAGGATTCTTTGTTTTTGTTTTAACAGGTAAGGATGACAGGTAAGGATGCTTTGTTTCTGTTCTAAAACGAGAGGGTGGTATGTTTGTGTTCTAACAGGTACTGATTCTATGTTTCTGGTGAAATAAGAGAGGGTGGTATGTTTCTGTTCTAACAGGTACTGATGCTTTGTTTTTGTTCCAAAACGAGAGGATGGTATGTTTCTGTTCTAACTGGAATTGATTCTATGTTTCTGTTTTAATACGAGAGGGTTGTATGCTTCTGTTCTAACAGGTACTGATTCTATGTTTCGTGTCTAACACGAGAGGGTGGTATGTTTCTGTTCTAACAGGTACTGATTCTATGTTTCTGGTGAAATAAGAGAGGTTGGTATGTTTCTGTTCTAACAGGTACTGATGCTATGTTTCTGGTGAAATAAGAGAGGGTGGTATGTTTCTGTTCTAACCGGTACTGATGTTATGTTTCTGGTGAAATAAGAGAGGGTGTCATGTTTTTGTTCTAACCGGAACTGATGCTATGTTTCTGGTGAAATAAGAGAGGGTGGTATGTTTCTGTTCTAACCGGTACTGATGCTATGTTTCTGGTGAAATAAGAGAGGGTGGTATGTTTCTGTTCTAACAGGTACTGATGCTATGTTTCTGGTGAAATAAGAGAGGGTGGTATGTTTCTGTTCTGACGGGTAATGAGTCGTTGGTTCGTGTCTAACACGAAATGATGGTATGTTTCTGTTCGAACTGGTATTGATTTTATGTTTCTGGTCTAATAAGAGAGGGTGGTATGTTTCTGTTCTAACCGGAACTGATTCTTTGTTTCTGGTCTAATAAGAGAGGGTGGTATGTTTCTGTTCTAACAGGTACTGATGCTATGTTTCTGGTCTAATAAGAGAGGGTGGTATGTTTTTGTTCTAACAGGTACTGATTCTATGTTTCTGGTCTAATAAGAGAGGGTGGTATGTTTCTGTTCTTACCGGAACTGATTCTATGTTTCTCGTCAAATAAGAGAGGGTGGTATGTTTCTGTTCTAACAGGTACTGATGCAGTGTTTTGTTCTAACAGGAGGGGGTGGTGTGTTTTATTCCCGCAGATACTGATTATATGTTTTGTGTCTAACACGAGAGGATAGTATGTTTCTGTTCTGACAGGTAATGATTTCTGTTTCTATTCTTACATGAGATAATGTTTTGTTTCTGTACATGTTCTTACACGAGATAATGTTATGTTTCTGAAAATGTTCTAACACGAGAAGATGTTATGTTTCTGTGTATGTTCTTACACGAGATAATGTTATGTTTCTTTACATGTTCTAACACGAGAGGACAATATGTTTTTGTACATGTTCTAACACGAGAGTGTGTTCTGTTTCTGTACATGTTCTTACACGAGAGGGTGTTCTGTTTCTGTACATGTTCTAACACGAGAGGGTGTTATGTTTCTGTACATGTTCTTACACGAGATGATTATATGTTTCTGTACATGTCCTAACACGAGAGGGTGTTATGTTGATGAAAATGTTCTTACACGAGAAGATGTTATGTTTCTGTACATGTTCTTACACGAGAGAGTGTTATGTTTCTGTCCATGTTCTTACACGAGATAATGTTTTGTTTCTGTACATGTTCTAAAACGATAGGATGTTATGTTTCTGTACATGTTCTTACACGAGATAATGTTTTGTTTCTGTACATGTTCTAACACGAGAGGGTGTTATGTTTCTGTCCATGTTCTTACACGAGATAATGTTTTGTTTTTGTACATGTTCTAAAACGATAGGATGTTATGTTTGTGTACATGTTCTTACACGAGATAATGTTCTGTTTCTGTACATGTTCTAACACGAGAGGGTGTTATGTTTCTGTCCATGTTCTTACACGAGATAATGTTTTGTTTTTGTACATGTTCTAAAATGATAGGATGTTATGTTTCTCTACATGTTCTTACACGAGATAATGTTCTGTTTCTGTACATATTCTAACACGAGATAATGTTTTGTTTTTGTACATCTTCTAACACGAGAGAGTGTTATGTTTCTGTCCATGTTCTTACACGAGATTATATTTTGTTTCTGTACATGTGCTTACACGAGAGGGTGTTTTGTTTCTGTTTATTTTCTTTTACGAGATAATGTTTTGTGTCTGCACATGTTCTAACACGAGATAATGATTTGTTTCTGTACATGTTCTAACACGAGAGGGTGTTATATTTCTGTACATGTTCTTACACGAGATTATATTTTGTTTCTGTACATGTGCTTACACGAGAGGGTGTTATATTTCTGTTCATTTTCTTTTACGAGATAATTATTTGTGTCTGCACATGTTCTAACACGAGATAATATTCTGTTTCTGTGCATGTTCTAACACGAGAGGGTGTAATGTTTCTGTACATGTTCTAAAACGAGAGGGTGTTATGTTTCTGTACATGTTCTAACACGAGATAATGTTTTGGTTTCTGTACATGTTCTAAAACGAGAGGGTATTATGTTTCTGTCCATGTTCTTACACGAGATAATGTTTTGTGTTTGTTTATGTTCTACAACGAGAGGATGTTATATTTATGTACATGTTCTTACACGAGAGGGTGTTATGTTTCTGTACATGTTCTTACACGAGAGGGTGTTATGTTTCTGTACATGTTCTAACACGAGATGGTGTTATGTTTCTGTACATGTCCTAACACGAGAGGGTGTTATGTTTCTGTACATGTTCTAACACGATAGGATGTTATGTTTCTGTACAGTCACGTTCTTACACGAGATAATGTTTTGTTTCAGTACATGATCTTACACGAGAGGGTGTTATGTTTCTGTACATGTTCTTACACGAGAGGGTGTTATGTTTCTGTACATGTTCTTACACGAGAGTGTGCTATGTTTCTGTACAGTCTCGTTCTTACACGATAGGATGTTATGTTTCTGTATATGCTCTTACACGAGAGGGTGTTATGTTTCTGTACATGCTCTTAAACGAGAGGGTGTTATATTTCTGTACATGTTCTAACACGAGAGGGTGTTATGTTTCTGAACAGTCACGTTTTTACACGAGAGGATGTTTTGTTTTTGTACATGTTCTAAAACAAGAGGGTGTTATGTTTCTGTACATGCTCTAACACGAGAGGATGTTATGTTTCTGTACATGTTCTTACACGAGAGGGTGTTTTGTTTCTGTACATGTTCTAACACGAGAGGGTGTTATGTTTCTGTACATGTTCTAACACGAGAGGGTGTTATGTTTCTGTACATGTTCTTACACGAGATAATGTTTTGTTTTTGTACATGTTCTAACACGAGAGGATGTTATGTTTCTGTACATGTTCTTACACGAGAGGGTGTTATGTTTCTGTACATGTTCTAACACGAGAGGGTGTTATGTTTCTGTACATGTTCTAACACGAGAGGGTGTTATGTTTCTGTACATGTTCTTACACGAGCGGGTGTTATGTTTCTTTATAGCAGGTAAGAATGTGTTGTTTCTGTTCTAACACGATAGGATATTTTGTTTGTCGTCTAACAAGTTGGGATACTTTTTTGTTGTTTAGTACGTCGATAAGAAAATTATAAACGTAGTTGTTTTACATTCTTACGTTCTATTTTGTAGATTGTGTTCATTTTGATTTTTTCTACACTACCAAATCTGATTGAAATATAATCTCCCAACATTTTTTTTAATTTGATTTGCCTAAAGTTAATTTATACTTATATTTCAATTATGTGTACATTCTTTATAAATACAGGATAACTCACTAGAATAAAGTCAACAATAGTTTGATGTTTTGAACATATGCACCTTTGTTTCAGGAGTATGCATCGCCTTCATAGCTGTTGGTGTAGGATTGATCGTGCAGTACGTGAACTACAGGACGTCTGAATGTGTTTGTCCTGAAACATCAAAGTCGTCAAAGCAGAGCGATGGTATTGGAATGCTTCGACCAAATGCAAAAGGTAACAAGAAAGACAAATCTTGCTCAAATAACTTCGAAGGGAGAGGAGTTATGTTTTCTTACATATTTTAAACAGAAGTTTAATATATTTAATCTCAAAAAGGCCGTGAACACAGTTTGTGCCAAGTTAATTACTATATGTATTTTGTAAACAATGGTCATATATCGCATATCAAAACAATTGTAACATACTTAATGAGTTATATATACGTTTATAGTTTTCCCTCTTTTACAGTTTCGCATGATTACAAATTGTTTTACTTCGACTGTAGAGGGCGTGGTGAAATTGCCCGTATGATATTTGCATACGCTGGACATCCTTTTGTTGATAAGCGCATCGACTATGATGAAGAATGGCCTTCAATTAAATACGGTAAAAAATGTTAATTTTGTTTTATATCACACGTCTTCAGAAATTTTAACTCATACCACCAATACTACCACCAATATATAATATATGTTTCACCATGTGCTGTTTTATTTAGCCTGATGGTCATGGTTACTCAGAAAACAAATGACTATAGTTACTTGGCTGGGGATGAAAGCTAATATTTTCACTTTAACTGTGTTATTTGTATGCCAGGAAAAAATAAATCGTAATGAAAATTGCCTTTCAGAGATTTTTTTTCCGAATGTTCAGGGGCGTACCTGAAGCATTTCGAATAGTGCACCATAACAGTTGAGCGCGGTGTCAACAAGTGAAGGTCTTTCTATATTTAGGTCTGAATATGCTGTTATAAGTCGGAGCGGGTCCGGTGTCGTCGGCCGTGGGACATTTTTTTTTTTTTTAGGAAAACAGTTATTAAGAAACTATTTTAGATTATTTTGAGCTAACATTAAGTTAAATTACGACAAATACTACCAGTGAAAAGTAATACAGTATACACCCTGTAAGCGTTTGAGTTTTATTTCCGATTTCGCGATAAAAGTACGCATATAGCCATTTCGCGGGGATCTAAATTCATCTGTACGCACGGGCGTACTTGATTATACCCAGGTTAGCCCATTGACACATCAAGACCCGCGAGTAATATAATGTTATGATAACTACAGGACAAGCCAAGCAGTCAAAAACACTAATTTGATCTTATTGAAGTATATACAGACCGAACATCAACATGAGACAACGAAATCAAAACAGTAGCTATTCAATACATTGTATGCGCGAAAGAGGGTGGAGTGTTCAGAAATTTATTGTGCTATCAAAGTTGTAAATAACATCGTTGTTTGCTTTAAAAGGTGAACTATTTAATGATATACTCAGGGTACAGCTAAAACAGTTGTCTCGAACCTTGTTAGAAATACTACAGATAACAAATGTGTCAATAAAAGTTCTAGAAAAATAAAGATTTGAAAGTTATCAATGAAGTCATTAACAACGTTAATAACTTTCAAGTAAATACTGAACAATCAGCCCTATGTATTTACACACCTTTGAACAATCAACCCTATGTATTTACACACCTTTGAGCAATCAGCCCTATGTATTAACACACCTTTGAGCAATCAGCCCTATGTATTAACACACCTTTGAGCAATCAGCCCTATCTATTAACATACCTTTGAGCAATCAGCCCTATGTATTAACACACCTTTGAGCAATCAGCCCTATATATTAACACACCTTTGAGCAATCAGCCCTATGTGTAAACACACCTTTGAGCAAACAGACCTATGTATTAACACACATTTGAACAATCAGCCCTATGTATTAACACACCTTTGAGCCATCAGCCCTATGTATTAACACACCTTTGAACAATCAGCCCTATGTATTAACACACCTTTGAACAATCAGCCCTATGTATTAACACACCTTTGAACGATCAGCCCTATGTATTTATACAACTTTGAGCAATCAGCCCTATGTATTAACACACCTTTGAGCAATCAGCCCTATGTATTAACACACCTTTGAGCAATCAGCCCTATGTATTAACACAACTTTGAACAATCAGCCCTATGTATTAACAAACCTTTGAACAATCAGCCCTATGTATTAACACACCTTTGAACGATCAGCCCTATGTATTAACACACCTTTGAACAATCAGCCTTATGTATTAACACACCTTTGAACGACCTGCCCTATGTATTAACACACTTTTGAACAATCAGCCTTATGTATTAACACCCCTTTGAACAATCAGCCCTATGTATTAACACACCTTTGAATGATCAGCACTATGTATTAACACACCTTTGAACGACCAGCCCTATGTATTAACACACCTTTGAACGATCAGCCTTATGTATTAACACACTTTTGAACAATCAGTCTTTTGTATTAACACCCCTTTGAACAATCAGCCCTATGTATTAACACACCTTTGAACGATTAGCCCTATGTATTAACACACCTTTGAACGACCAGCCCTATGTATTAACACACCTTTGAGCAATCAGCCCTATCTATTAACACACCTTTGAGCAATCAGCCCTATGTATTAACACACCTTTGAGCAATCAGCCCTATATATTAACACACCTTTGAGCAATCAGTCCTATGTGTTAACACACCTTTGAGCAATCAGCCCTATGTATTAACACACATTTGAACAATCAGCCCTATGTATTAACACACCTTTGAGCCATCAGCCCTATGTATTAACACACCTTTGAACAATCAGCCCTATGTATTAACACACCTTTGAACAATCAGCCCTATGTATTAACACACCTTTGAACTATCAGCCCTATGTATTAACACACCTTTGAACGATCAGCCCTATGTATTTACACACCTTTGAACGACCTGCCCTATGTATTAACACACTTTTGAACAATCAGCCTTATGTATTAACACCCCTTTGAACAATCAGCCCTATGTATTAACACACCTTTGAATGATCAGCCCTATGTATTAACACACCTTTGAACGACCAGCCCTATGTATTAACACACCTTTGAACGATCAGCCTTATGTATTAACACACTTTTGAACAATCAGTCTTATGTATTAACACCCCTTTGAACAATCAGCCCTATGTATTAACACACCTTTGAACGATTAGCCCTATGTATTAACACACCTTTGAACGACCAGCCCTATGTATTAACACACCTTTGAACGATCAGCCTTATGTATTAACACACCTTTGAACAATCCCAAATTGTATTTGTACTTTCAGATTTTCCCCAGTATGTTCTTCCAGTGCTTGAGATTGACGGGTCCAAAAATATAACACAGAGTATGGCCATAGCCCGCCATCTTTCCAGAGAGTTTGGTAACACATGTTTTGCTAAAGTTCATCATGGGCCGATCGTTCAGAACTTTGTTAAAGTTAACAACGTAATTAACGACAGCTTTGTCGTGAAAGTTAACAAAGATAACGTTAACAATGTTGTTCACTGTAACGAATTTCTGAACAATCCGCCCATTGTTTTATAAAAACATTTTTGCTCTTTGTTGTGGATGGTGTTATAACTTCTTAACGACTGATGTTACAATCTTCTATTGATAGTTCTCGTTTGAGCTCATTTGTCTTTAATGATCATTAGAATACAACCTATATTTACAGTCAACGAAATTGCAGATAGGCAACCATTAAGTTCTCGGCTCATTCATTAAGAATTTCAACATTCGCTGGTGTTTAAAGGTCCGTCGACTGACACGCATCCTATACACACTCCCTGCGTCAGATTTTGAGTTGACAATGTGTCAGCCAATGAGGTTGTATTCTAAGTCAGTTGGATCAACTGAATTAAAATCTTAATGAAAAGTTGGGCTCGATCGCTATGCTCACTCCGCCCATTCTTGATCTTAAAGATTTTAATTCATGTCATCTAATTAACACAGAGAATTCAATAAGTTGTGTATTATAAGATACCACATATATATTTGGGCGTTTTGTAATTGATTATAAAACCCGCATATATAAAGGCTAATACTTTTTAATATGTACTTGAATTATATGCTTTTTGTTTGTTTTGATAATTAAAGACAAATGTTAAACATAATCTAAATTAGCAAAATTAAATTTAAAACACAGCATGAAACCGGTTTATTATGCGTCTTTAAATCAATAAAGGAGTCACTCAGTGGTAATGTTTCAAAACTATATTGTCGTATTTTCTAGGAATGTTTTAAACGCACATCGTAGATGAAAATAAGAATATATTATCTAAAGACTATTTTTCAGATATATATGGGAAAACTCCAACAGAACAAACAGTTATTGATGAGATTACAGAAACGGTTGCTGATATTTATAACTTTGCTCTCGAATTTCAAGTAGCTCCAACATCCCAAGAAAGGGTAAGACTACATATGTACAAATATATCAGTAATTTTTAAGCATTTTAAGGAAACAATTCAACAATTTGTATTTTAAATTACACTTTTATGAAATAGCGTTGGACTATATATTGACACGCATATTGTTAGATAGTGCAAAAGTACAGTGTTTTTACAACACATTTATGAGATTGATGCCATGTATCATAAGTTAATTCTGGCGTATTGATATACTAACATACTTAGACATTTGCGTTTCCTTACAGGTACAGAAGAAGGCCGATTTTTATAAAGTGGATTGTCCAAAGTTTTTAATGTTTCTTGAAAACCTTGTAGCTGAAACGGGGCAAAATGGTTTTGCTGTTGGTGATAGCGTAAGTCGGTTTTGCATGTGTATTTATATATAATTGCTCAAGCTATTTCTAAAGCTGAAATAAAGATTGCTCGAAATGTTTGCTGCTTCCATTGAAAACAGTAGGCATATCAGTCACATACTCGAATCTTTAGAGAATGGTCAAGAAAATCCCAGGATCATTTGACAAAGAGGTGAACAATACGCAAATACGTCGCAAGGGTCGGGTGTGGTCTAGTTATATGAATATTCGCCTCTACCAAGACGGTGTTGGTTTTATAACAATCAGGGGCTCTGTCCAGATCATACAATGAACACTAAAGTGACGAGCCTAGATGTCAAAATATCAAAAATAAGCCCAGTTAAGAGTCACATGGCAGGGCCAAACGACAATGAAATAGAGACACAAGGCAGGGCCGAAATGACAATGAAATAGAGACACAAGGCAGGGCCGAAACAACAATGAAATAGCGACACAAAGCAGGGCCGAAACAACAATGAACTAGAGACACAAGACAGGGCCGAAACGACAATGAAATAGAGACACAAGGCAGGTCCGAAACGACAATGAAATAGAGACACAAGGCAGGGCCGAAACGACAATGAAATAGAGACACAAGGCAGGGCCAAAACAACATTGAAATAGAGACACAAGGCAGGGCCGAAACAACAATGAAATAGAGACACAAGGCAGGGCCAAAACGACAATGAAATAGAGACACAAGGCAGGGCCGAAACGACAATAAAATAGAGACACAAGGCAGGGCCAAAAGACAATGAAATAGAGACACAAGGCATGGCCGAAACGACAATGAAATAGAGACACAAGGCAGGGCCAAACGACAATGAAATAAAGACACAAGGCAGGGCCAAAACGACAATGAAATAGAGACACAAAGCAGGGCCGAAACGACAATGAAATAGAGACATAACGCAGGGCGAAACGACAATGAAATAGAGACACAAGGCATGGCCAAACGACAATGAAATAGAGACACAAGGCAGGGCCAAAACGACAATGAAATAGAGACACAAGGCAGGGCCGAAACGACAATGAAATAGAGACATAACGCAGGGCGAAACGACAATGAAATAGAGACCCAAGGCAGGGCCAAACGACAATGAAATAGAGACACAAGGCAGGGCCAAACGACAATGAAATAGAGACACAAGGCAGGGCCGAAACGACAATGAAATAAAGACACAAGGCAGGGCCAAAACAACAATGAAATAGAGACACAAGGCAGGGCCGAAACAACAATAAAATAGAGACACAAGGCAGGGCCAAACGACAATGAAATAGAGACACAAGGCAGGGCCGAAATGACAATGAAATAGAGACACAAGGCAGGGCCGAAACGACAATGAAATAGAGACACAAGGCAGGGCCGAAACAACAATGAAATAGAGACACAAGGCAGGGCCAAACGACAATGAAATAGAGACACAAGGCAGGGCCGAAATGACAATGAAATAGAGACACAAGGCAGGGCCGAAACGACAATGAAATAGAGACACAAGGCAGGGCCGAAACAACAATGAAATAGAGACACAAGGCAGGGCCAAACGACAATGAAATAGAGACACAAGGCAGGGCCAAACGACAATGAAATAGAGACACAAGGCAGGGCGAAACGACAATGAAATAGAGACACAACGCAGGGCGGAACGACAATGAAATAGAGACACAACGCAGGGCGAAACGACAATGAAATAGAGACACAAGGCAGGACCGAAACGACAATGAAATAGAGACACAAGGCAGGGCCGAAACGACAATGAAATAGAGACACAAAGCAGGGCCGAAACGGCAATGAAATAGAGACACAAGGCAGGGCCGAAACGACAATGAAATAGAGACACAAGGCAGAGCCAAACGACAATGAAATAGAGACACAAGGCAGGGCCGAAACGACAATGAAATAGAGACACAAGGCAGGGCCAAACGACAATGAAATAGAGACACAAGGCAGGGCTAAAACGACAATGAAATAGAGAAACAAGGCAGGGCCGAAACGGCAATGAAATAGAGACACAAGGCAGGGCGAAACGACAATGAAATAGAGACACAAGGCAGGGCCGAAACGACAATAAAATAGAGACACAAGGCAGGGCCAAACGACAATGAAATAAAGACACAAGGCAGGGCCAAAACGACAATGCAATAGAGACACAAGGAAAGGCCGAAGCGACAATGAAATAGAGACACAAGGCTGGGACGAAACGACCGTGAAATAGAGACACAAGGCAGGGCTGAAGCGACAATGAAATAGAGACACAAGGCAGGGCCGAAACGACAATGAAATAGAGACACAAGGCAGTGCCGAAACGACAATGAAATAGAGTCACAAGACAGGGCCGAAACGACAATGAAATAGAGACACAAGGCAGGGCCGAAACTACAATGAAATAGAGTCACAAGGCAGGGCCGAAACGACAATGAAATAGAGACACAAAAATATAAACAACACATACATGAAAACAAACATCTCAAAAATAGACCACACGCATCAAAATAACCATATCTATAAATGATGGGAAAAGCGCCTAAGAACGGTCTTGACCTAACATAAAGGACACAGTACCGGGTTCGACACAGAAAACTAAATTGGGAATGAATTATATCAGCTTTCTGCTATCGGCACAATAGAGCTAAATTAAAACAATTTAAGTTAAAACTACTAACGCTATGAGGGTGATAGTGTTGAAGTAATATACGTGTCTTCCTTTAACCCTAGTGTGTGTGAGTTCATCAGGTTCTTTCAAGGAAACCTTATTTTGGCCCAAACAAACGGACATAGTTTCAACCCTGGACATCGTCTCTCGAGAGTGATTCTATACGTTTTCAGCTCTCGGACATAGTTTCAACCCTGGACATCGTCTGTCGAGAGTGATTCCATAAGTTTTCAGCTCTCGGACATAGTTTCAACCCTGGACATCGTCTCTCGAGAGTGATTCTATACGTTTTCAGCTCTCGGACATAGTTTCAACCCTGGACATCGTCTCTCGAGAGTGATTCCGTACGTTTTCAGCTCTCGGACATAGTTTCAACCCTGGACATCGTCTCTCGAGAGTGATTCCATAAGTTTTTAGCTCTCGTCATAATCGAGTTAAAATAGATTAATTAAAACTAAAGGTACTTAAAGTGACACAAAACCAATACATACAATTGTAAATCAAACATCAATTTTGACTGATAAACCTTTAACTGCTAACTAAATAATGCCTTTATGGAAAATATTAATTTCTAAAAACAAGAGTATAACCGTGTATTTAATAGCTGAAAACGCAAAAACATTAAATGATTGGTGAAAACTAAAAGATTTACTGTGATCTACTATCGTCTCATAAGGTAGAAATACCGTATTTTATGCACCTTTCTTTCAAATTAAACTCGGTATCCTTCATAAGTACCATTGTTTTCGACATTTATTCATCCTTTTTGCTAAATTTAAACAATTATATTAATTGTGGCAAACCTTGTTTGGGAGTAAGACTGCATCTTTAAACAACAATATATATTTCTCTATCACTATTCATAATGGCCATCACAGTTCACAGTAGCTGACTTGATGCTCTTCGTCTACATTGAACATACGGAAGCACATTTTACACCACCCGAGGCGCCATTGCTGAAAAACTATTCGCTTCTCGACCGGAACCGGGAATTGGTTTCGTCAATTCCAAGGATACAGGAATACCTTCAGAAAAGACCGGAACAAGATATGTAGTGATTCAAGTTGAAAAAAAGTGTTTGTATAAAAAAAAAGAAACAAGGAGCCCCAGTCTTATCGTATTCTAAAGAACTTTTTTTCACGGAACTTTCATCTTACCTTCAGAATAGGCCGGAACAAGATCTGTAGTGATAAATTTTCAAAAAAGTTTTTTTAATAAAAAATGAGACAGAGAGACCAGTCTTGACCGTATGACAGTAAAGTTGGTAGGTAGTTGGTAGGTAGTTGGTAGGTAGTTGGTTGATAGTTGGGGATTCAAATATTCAACTACCTACTAGTTGCCAGTTTGGGATTCGAATATTCAATTAACTACTAGTTGCCAGTTGAGGATTCGAATATTCAACTACCTACTAGTTGCCAGTTGGGAATTCGAAAACAACAACAGAGTTAGATGTTGATGTTGATATTAAGCTACTCGACTATTTCCAGTCGGTTATTCGCGAGTATTCAACTAGTAACCAGTTGGTAGTTGGGGATTCAGATATTTGTCTTTTTTATGGTTTAAAGGTACACATGTTAAGAAATCAAACATTTCTTGTGTTTTTATACATGTACACAGATGTATCTTTGTGACAAACACTGGTTATATTCACTATTGTTCGTACTTCCGCCAGTCGGATATTCGACCATTTCCATTCGGTTTTTCGCGAATATTCTACAAGCCAGTTGGTTCTTCGATTATTGCCAGTCGGTTATTCGCGAATATCTAACTACCAACCAGATGTATAGTCATGCACACATATGTACCTCCGTTAACTTGGAGATTGTTTTATTCCCGGGAACGTCTAAGAAGTGTCCTCGTTGTTGTTATAATTACATTCCCCTTTTTGTCCCATGCACAAGAATTCGGATGAAAATAGGTTTATCATTCAATGTTTCAATGATAAGCCCAACGGCTGGCCCTTAATTGAGACGTGTTATACTATAATTAAAAAACACACTTAAGTATGTAATCGTTTTCAGTTAAAACATATAAACAAGAGTTGCAATATAAAATACATTTACTGTAAATTTATTCAATTTCAAAACATTAGATGGTTAAAGAACTTTGATCTTCATCAACATGTATTGGGTTGTGATTCAAATTACGGATATCAGCATAATATGTTAGTTTATGGTTTGTTCTTTTACTTATGTTTGTTATCTTAAAATAAAACAGATTTTAAACAAAACATTTCACACCAAACAGTGTTTCTGTAGTTTATGTACGGAATTCTTCAATACAATGATACATAATAAGTAACGTTATTTTGTTGTTTGTTTGCATAATTTGATCTTGTTATTGCCATATTTCAGATATTCCTACTCCTCATTGTTCAAATTTCAAAACATTTTTACCATAACATCACAGTTTACACCGTTTGAATGATCTGGTATTTATATTTTAAGTGGTGTTTATATTATATGACACAAATGAAAAAAAGAAGAAAAAAAACGTTTCTCTGCATGTATTTTAAATTCTCTAGACTTTAGATATGATGTAATCAAATCACAATTTTAAAAGTTACTGCCCTTTGTTATAGCGATACCATGTTAGAAATACCAACTAAAGTACATGATTTGATCTACGTGACTTTCGTAGCAATATGAAGACTAGTAAGGCCAAAAAAAAAAAATACATTTGGTTCGGTTTACCCGACCCTACCTACCGAATAGGCTCCGACCCTAACGTTTTTATAATCAGTTTGAAAAAAAAATATGAAAACCTAAAAAAAAAAAATATTTTTTTTTTCTTTCCAATATGTAGTTTAAAACCTTAATTGCTTATATAGAAGATAACTTGAACACCATTCTCCAATGATGAAAATGACATTCTTATATAAAGCCTTATAAAAAATAAATAAAAATAAATAAAAAGCCTACCTACCCTACCTATTTTTGAAAAGGATGTAACCCTAACCAAACAATTTTTTTTAGGCCTAAGTATCAGAACTTTTACATACACGAACGGTAAAATACCTCTCGTTTACAAGCTTAGCACCTGGTGTATATCTATATTTCAGAAAAAATGTAATTAATGGTCGAATTTGATAGATTTGAGATTGAGATTTTACCTAACTTTCTTCGTAATATTAGATCATGTATAGCTTAAAGGTATCTACCAGTGGCAAATCCAGGATTAGTGCTCATGCTCCAGAGTGTGTAAGTTATTCAGTAAGGACGAAACAGTTTTGCGAATTGGTATTACTAAGATTAATGACAGGGGATCCATAGAACGTTGTAGTTATGCGTTTTGGTACAAAAAGATGCTGCGTAAACAACTTCAACTTAGTAACTTGAGGCAGCAACTTAGTATCTTAGGGCCACGACTTAGTAACTTGTGGCCACATCTTAGTAACTTGAGTACACGACTTAGTAACTTGGGCCACGACTTAGTAACTCTTCGCCACAACTTCATAACTTGAGGCCACAACACAGTAATTTGAGTGTGTGTATGAGGTAACTTTTAGTACGTGAGGTTTCGGGTCGTACATGAGCTTACTTGGTGTACATGAGGTAACTTGGTGTGTATATGGAATGCTAAGTACACATAAGGTTAGATATTGTACATGATATTACTTGGTTACATGAGGTAACTTGTAGGACATGAGGTTTCTTGGTTTACATAAAGTAACTTGGTGTTTATGATTTACAGGGTGAACATGAGGTTTCTTGTTGTTTATGTGGCTATTTGGTGAACATGAGGTTACTTTGTAAACATGAGGTTACTTTGTAAACATGAGGTTACTTGTTGTGCATGCCGTTAATAGGTGAACATAAAGTTACTGCGTGTTCATTAGGTTACTGGGAGTACTTGAGGTTACTTGGTGCAGATGCAATTACTTGGTGTACATGAGGTTACTGGGTGTTCATGAGGCTACTAGATGTACATGAAGTTACTGGGTTCGCATCAGGTTACTTGGTGTATATGAGGTTACTGTGTGTGCATAAGGTAACTGGTTGTACATGACGTGACCGGGTGTGCATGACGTTACTTGGTTTACTTAAGGTTACTGGGTGTTCACGAGGTTACTTGGTGTACATAAGGTTATTGGGTGTACATGAGATTTCTGGCTGTGCATGCGGTAACTTGCTGTACATGACGTGACCGGGTGTGCATGACGTTACTTGGTTTACTTAAGGTTACTGGGTGTTCACGAGGTTACTTGGTGTACATGAGGTTGATTGGTGTGCATGAGGTTACTTGATGTAAATGAGGTTACTGGGTGTACATGAGGTTACTTGGTGTACATGAGATTGCTGGGTGTACATGAGGTTACTTGGTATACCTGAGGTTACTGGGTGTACATGAGGTTACTTGGTGTAAATGAGGTTACTGGGTGTACATGAGGTTACTTGGTGTACATGAGGTTACTGGGTGTACATGAGGTTACTGGGTGTACATGAGGTTACTTGGTCTTCATGAGGTTACTGGGTGTACATGAGGTTACTTGGTGTAAATGACGTTACTTGTTGTACATTAGGTTACTGGGTGTACATGAGGTTACTTGGTGTAAATGAGGTTACTTGGTGTACATGAGGTTACTTGGTCTTCATGAGGTTACTGGGTGTACATGCGGTTACTTGGTCTTCATGAGGTTACTGGGTGTACATGAGGTTACTTGGTGTAAATGACGTTACTTGTTGTACATTAGGTTACTGGGAGTACATGAGGTTACTGCGTGTACATGAGGCTACTGGGTGTACATGAGGTTACTAGGTATGAATCAGGGTACTTGGTGTACATGACGTTACTGTGTGTGCATGAGGTAACTGGGTGTACATGATGTTACTGGGTGTGCATGCGGTTACTGGGTTTACATGACGTTACTTGGTATACATAAGGTTACTGTGTGTACATTAGTTTTCTTGGTGTACATTAGGTTTTTTGGTATACATGAGGTTACTTGGTGTACATGAGGTTACTTGGTGTAAATGAAGTTACTTGGTGTACATGAGGTTACTTGGTGTACATAAGGTTGCTTGGTGTAAATGAGGTTACTTGATGAACATGAGGTTACTGGGTGTACTTGAGGTTACTTGGTGTAAATGAGATTACTGAGTGTAATTGAGGTTACTTGTCGTACTTGAGGTTACTTGGTGTACAATAGGGTTACTTGGTACATATTATATTAGTTTTTTTTATTTTTTTTATTATGAAATATTCACAAGAAAAACACATATAAAGCAGTATACAAGCAATGATAATGATGTATTTACTATTTTAACAAATATGCTTTAATACTATGCAACTGGATCTATATGAGTTTTTGGTTGCGTTTTGGTAGAGTGATGTTATTTATGTAGGTTTTTAAATTAGTGATAATTGGTGTTACTGTTTGAAATTTGAGTATTATTATTGTGAATGATGAGTAATGGACAGTAAGGAGTATGGAGCATTAAATATTGTTGTTGTTGTTGTTGTTGTTGTTGTTGTTGTTGTTGTTATTGTATGGAGCATTCAAAGATTTAAATAATTGTTCAAAAGGTTCCATTTTTTCTGATGGATATGTATTCGATTGTAAACGAGGGCAGTTTCTCGTTCTATGGTTTCTCTTAGTCTGATATAATTCAAAAAGAATGCAAAGGTTGGAATTATACCTCTATTTTTCATGTTACTAATGAAAAATTTCATTACCAATATCAAAAAGTTTACGATGTTTGAATGTTGTGACTTATCATTGTATCCGAGACTTATTATTTTTAAATCTAAAACAAGTGGAGTAATGTTTTGATTTATTAAGTTCATCAATTGTGACCATAAGTCTTGTGATATTTTACATTCCCAAAACAGATGTTCTTGTGTTTCAATATTTTCCTGACAGAAATCACATAAATTTGATTGGGTTAATTTGCATTTATATATGAAAGTATTTGTCGGTATGATTCTGTTTATGTACTTATATTGGAAGCTTCTTAAAGAAATGTCATTCGTCGAAGCTATATATTTGTATACACTGACTTCCAGGGTATATCATTTATACTATTCAAATGTAAGTGTTTTATCCATTTTTCCTGTAAGTGTTGGTTCATTTCACCTTTTTGTTGGATAGAGTATAAAAGCTTGTTTGGTTTTGTTTTACTGGACATAATGTTATGTTTGAGTGTGTTTGCTGTGGTATTTTCTGGTGTTTCTAAGTTCATTTTATTTTTTATTTCATGTGGAATACAAGATAAGAGTTGAAAATATGTGAGATAATCATTAGTATTGATATCGTATAAATATTTAATATTTTCAAATGAATAAAATTGTTTGGTACGATAATCAAAAATATGTTGAAGATATTTAATTCCCTTTTCGTACCACTCATTGATGTAAAATGTATTGCAATTATTTTTAATTGATTTATTGTTCCATATGATTATTTTACTTGTTGGTGGTTTAGGAGTGTATTGATTTATTTCTGTCCAGGAACTAAGTATATCTAGAAGAAAGGGATTATTGCAGCATATCTTTTTGATGAGTTTTTCATTTAAATTGCATTCGAATACGAGGTCACCCCCGAATTTATTTAATAGAATATTATAGAATTGCTTATATTGACCTTTATAGGTATGATCCAGTATTCTTTTAACCCATGATGATTTTATCGATAAAGTGAGTTTGTATATATCAGGTAAATTCAAACCACCGGTTTCGTATTTTTCTGTAATACAAGTTCTTTTTATTTTTTCAGGCTTATTATTCCATATGAATTTATATATATCTTTGTTAATTTCATCAAGTATATATTTTGGTGGGGTTTGCAAAACCGTTAAGGGATATATGATTTTTGGTAAAGCAAATGTTTTTATTACAGTAACTTTCCCAAGAAGTGTAAGTTTTCTATGGTTCCAGCTTTTCAAACAGTTTCTAAAGTGTTGTAATTTGGGGAGGAAATTGAGTTCTAATAATTCTTTTTCATTATTAGTGAAGGTTATTCCAAGTGTTTTAGCATTCGCGGAGGTCCAAATAAATTTCTTATCTGGGAAGTATGTTAAACTTGATTTGGCAAAAGTTCCAACTCTAAGTATAATTGATTTGTTCGAATTAAGCTTTAGGCCAGATATTCTACCGAAATTCTCTATTGTGTTTATAAGTGTAGAGAAGGATTTTTCTGTACCATTATTTACATAGGTGGCATCGTCAGCAAAAAGTGATTGTTTAATTTCTATATTATTGATGGTGAGGCCGATTATATCATTTTGATTTTGTATTGCGTTTGACAGTATATCAATGCATATAATAAATAAATATGATGAAAGGGGACACCCTTGACGGACTCCTCGTTCAATATTTATTTCCTCTGAAAAGTATCCGTTACTTGTTATAATGCTTTTTATATCATTGTAGAAGAGTTTAACCCAATTTATATGATCTTGACCAAAATTGAAATGCCTTAGACACGATATCATGAAGTTATGGTCTAAGCTATCAAATGCTTTTTCAAAGTCAGCGAAAAATATGAGACCAGGTGTATTTGTCTTTTTGAAATGAGATATACATTCTGCTACGAGTCTGACATTTTCTCCAATATATCTGTTTTTGATAAAACCTGTTTGGTACGGGCTAATAATGCTCGGTAAAATGTTTTTTATTCTATTCGCTATGGCTTTTGTTGCGATTTTATAGTCGACAATTAGCAAACTTATTGGTCTCCAATTAGAAATTAGTTCTGAATCTTTTCCGGGTTTTGGGATGAGAGAGATTATTCCTTGCTTTTGTAGATCCGACAAGTGCCCTGTTCTAAATGACTCATTAATAGATTTTAAGTAATAATGTTTTATATTATCCCAAAAGGTTTTATAGAACTCTACTGACAGACCATCAGAACCAGGGCTTTTGTTATTTTTCATTTCGTGTATTGCTTTATGGCATTCGTGTTCGGTTAAAATACCTTCGCAAGATCCAATTTGTTCATTATTCAATTTAGTGTTGGTATAATTCAACATTGACATATCAGTTTCAATATTTTCGTTTTTCTTATATAATTTATTATAATATTTGTGTTGTTCATTGAGTATATCTTTTTGACCAGTAACTAATTTATTATTGACTCTTAGTTTATTCATAGTTTTCATTTCTGCGTTCCTTTTTTCAAGATTAGAAAAATATGCCGTGTTTTTTTCATTATTTTCAATGTGTATGGCTTTTGATCTCAAGATTGAACCGTTAACTCTTTTTAAAATAATTTCATTAAGTTCTGATTTTAAAGCCATTATCTGTTCTGAAATATTGCTATGATCATGTTCTAAGGGTATTTTTTTCTCTAGATTATCAATGTTGGTTATTATTTCTTTTTCTTTTATGTTTGTTTTCTTTTTTAGATTTAATGCAAATGCTATAGTTGTGTTTCTTATGTTGCCTTTAATTATAGCCCACAGGGTGACTGGATTAGCTTCATTATTTATGTTTACAGTGTTTTCAATAGTATCTTTAATCAATTGTTTATATTCTTGATTAAATAATAAGCTATTATTTATTTTAAAGTATCCTGGTCCTCTTTTGTTTTCTTGTGTGTTAAACTTCAAAAGTACTAAGGAATGGTCTGTTTTAAAACTTGCATTGATGTTACAGTCAATAATATAATTTTGCAACACGTCTGAAATTAGAAAATAGTCTAATCTGCAATGAATGCTTGGTTTTGTGCTCGAATGCCATGTAAATTGCTTTTTATCTGGATGTTTCAAACGCCATATATCAATTAAATTAAACGTCGACATAACATCGATTATATATTTACGGCAACGATTATGTTTGTTGATATTTCCGTTTTTCTTATCTAGATTTACATCAATTATTGTGTTAAAATCACCGCCTATGATATATCGTGTGTCTGAGTGTATATGCAGAAAATTTTCTAAAATTTTAAATATGTTTACGTCGTCCGTGTTAGGGCCATATATATGTATAATGATAAATGTTTTGGAATTGATAGATAGTTCAATTGCTAGAATTCTGCCTAATAAAACTTCGTATTTTATTATGTCGCTAGCTGGAAAATTTGGATTAACAAGGATTCCAACGCCTTCACTGTTTGTGGAAGAACCACTAAAGTAACATAACCCGCCCCATTCTTTTTCCCATTGTTCTTTGTTTTTATTATGAAAATGTGTTTCTTGTAACAAATAAAACATATAATTCTTCTCTTTTAACCACTGGAATATTTGCATTCTTTTAGTTTTGTTTCCTAATCCTCTTACATTTATAGTACATAATGTGCAATCCATGCGGATTTAAATAAAGAAGTTTGGGCTAAATATTTGAATGCTCCTCTATTGTATAATGTGTAAAACATTGTGTATGTGTATAATGATTGGCAGATTTTATTTGCATGTACAAAAGATATAAAATCGTTGATGCGTATGGTCGTGATTGTAAACACATTTCAGAAGCTTGCCAATATGCATGTGAAAAAATTGCAATCAATATAAAAAGGTTTACAACATAATGTATCTAAATATCATGTCATTCATAGCCTATACAAATTAAAAAAAAACAACAATATATATGGAAAAAAAAACTTGTATGATATTTATATTTTATAGAAATATTTTAACTAATGTTTATAATGAACATAACAATAAATTTAATATATATTCCCACATGCACGTAATGTTCATATTCTGAACGTGTGCTTGCACGTTGTCATGAACCAAGATTTTAGCAATATTTTAACTACTGTGTGTTATATTTCACCAACATGTTCGTGTCATCTGGCACGCACGCACGCACACGCATGCACAAGCAAACACCCACGCATGCGCACGCACACGCACACACACGCACGCACGCACGCGCGCACACGAGCTCACTCAGGGACGCACGCACACAAACACACATTCATGAGCATGAATAATATATATATTACTCATTATGTGCACGTGCAGGATTATTTTCTATTTATATGTATCAATAATAAATTATTCAAGCAACGTTATAAGTATAGCTAAACAACAAAATACACAAATTGAGAGGTATAAGCAATTTCAAGAGTTAAATTTTAAAAATATATAGTTTGAAGTAACTATCTAAGGTCGAATTCGTATACAAAGCACATATAATATTAAAGTGTATAGAAAAGTCATAATATGTGTAGCCAAAATATATTATGTGTTTCTATAAAACACTTGTAAAATACATGAATTTTGATAAGACGATATATCAAATGATATCAACCCTTGTCAAAAAATAAAACAAGGGATATATGTTGACGCAAAGTGTTTTTAAGATGCATAGCAATGTCTATCCATGCCTTTTAACGAAAACAAAACAAAAAGGCATTGCTGATAGTGATTGTCATTTTTAAATGTTTACATTTTTTTTTTATTTTTTTTTGTTATATCATAATAAAATGTCTTTCCTGTTGCGCCTTTGATTCAATATGCTTTTATTCTTATATGAAAAACACCCATGTGCTTATACAGAAGTATGCGTATTCTAAGAAAAATAAAAGATATGCATGTGTATTTAACCAGTATTGTAAACAGTTCATATACTTGAATATTTTAGTGATATAAATATATTTTGTTCATTATACACATTAATGGATTTTGAAATATGTAAAATTGAAGTGTATTCGTATAATATTTAAACAGGAATGGGATGTGTAAAGCTATATATCTTATAATATAATTAAACAATGTACAATATGCGTTTACTGCATGCTATTGACTACCTAACTTATGTTTGACAAGCGGATGACCTTGATGAATAATCACGATACGTTCTAAATAGGATCAATAATAGCGCATGATATCAAATAATGTATGGACAGTTTAATCCGATGACCACTGCTACTACACTGTGCACCAGAAAGTTACGTGTTCGGCCAAGGGAGATCTAGCCAACTGTCATAATCGTCGTAGTCCACCCGAATAGCCTTGCCCGATTTGTCTCTATATAGGATTTTGCCGTTCGAAATCCACGCTTGATCGACTTCGTCTTTCATCTTATGGCGGACACTCATGAATACCTCATGATTGAGTTTTGTCAGATCGTCAAACAACCATATTCCTGAACCGCGAAGACTTCTCTTATTTCTCATGACACTGTCACGCTTCATTCGTGATTTGAATCTAACGATCACATCTCGTTTTCCACGTACAGTTTTCCATAACCTGTGAGAAATATCAATGTCGTCATATACAACATTGATTTTTCTTTCACTGAGTAGTTTTACCACCTTTTCGGCGGTCTCTTCTGCTTTTTCAGCTCTCGGATTTTCGTCATTTTCCGGCAATCCTCGTATCCGTATATTATTAAGGCGTGTGTATTGCTCAAAATCATTCTGTGAGTACTCTCTTTTGGTTTCGTTTTCAATCACATCTCTCTTCAGTGCGTCTATTTCTTGATCTCTATCTTTGATATGCTTTTCTAATTGTTCTATTTTCTTGGATTGCTTGTCTTTGTCAGACTCTCTGTCAAATTGCTGACATTCGAGTTTTTCAATTCTGAGTATCGCTGACCCGAGAAGGCTTTCCTTCATATCAGTGAACATTTCTTTTATGATTTCTCTTATATTCATTCCCTCGGTATCTTTATCAATGACTTGCTCAAGCTTCTTTTCTAGTGTGCTTGTCGATTTATCGATTTTTGACACCATGCTATTTAATTTACTAGTGATCTCTTTTAGCTGCTTTTTAATTCCAGCAATCTCTTTCTCGTTTGATTTTTCTAGTTCATACTCGTCGTCTTCCATGACCGCTTCTATATCTGTGTGTTTTGTCTTTTTCTTTTTCTGTTTCTTTTTCTTAGTATCAGGAGATTTATCCTCCGTCACACTGGTTTCTATTTCACTCGGCTCACTTATGCTTTGCTTGCTTGGCATACGCTTTTTGTCTGTATCAGCTTTATCTGCCATTATTTAATGGAACATTGAAAGAAGCTCTTTAAAAGGTAGTGTATACGTTTTAATGTTCTGCAGTATACTTTGGAATTTGACCAGCGTAGTCGTTCCACGTGTGCAGGTGAAAATATAGTACACTGGACAAGGTCAGCTGTTATATCAGTTATCGATCAATATAATTTTGTACATGCAATAAATCAGCAAATAATTCTTTTTACTGCAAACCGTTCATGGTGTCCTGTTTTCTACACAATTTACTTAATAAGTTATCCAAATTTGCACTGCAAAAAAACTTTGTTTATATCCTATTTTACTAAATTTAGTCACAAGTTTGTAAGCGGAAAAAACACTGCGTCCATCTTATAAGGGACATCACTCCATCCATCACTCCATATTATATTAACTGGTGTATCTGTTACTTGGTATATATGAACTTACTTGTTAAGCATGGGGTGGATTAGTACCTTAAATGTTAAGGTTTAGTACACACGTGGAAATTTCTTCCGAAATAGTTCGGAAATGAAATGTTTGGGGTCGTTAAACCGCTACAACTGAGTGTTATTTTTTGTGTTAATCGGCACTTTCACATTATATTTTTTAATGAAAAAATAGTGTTGTGTGACCCCAACTAAACGTCCATCTCCAGCTCGCTCGGTTTCATATGGAACATCCGGCCATTTTCTATTGAAAACAACCTCGGATGAATTTGGACGGTTTACATTGTTAGAAATATATTTGAACACTCTTCACCCCCCCCCCACACACACACACTTCAAATCGTCCAAGTTTAGTTTTAATTTCGATAAAGGAGAGAAAAAATGTAATAAGCTCAAAATGCACCAATTCGGGCTGAAAAGTGTTAAAATAAATCGCAGAGTACTTTCAAACACCCCTGCTAACATTTAAACCAAATAAATTTCGGTTCTGAGGGAGGATCGCAAGTAAAAATGTTATGCCCCTAAGTTACGCACCCTCAGATATCGAATCATGGATCCGCCCCTGAATGCCATGGTAAGCTTAACGCCCGGCAATCAATTTGAACTAACAAAATGAATATTAAAACACAGCAACTTTTCTGTGGATGTACCGGCATAAACCCGAGGTTGATTTCGATGAAAAATGACCAAGGTATTCCGAATCGTGACATTTCGGCAGTCTTCGGCAAGCTCGGGATATATTTATTTCGTTGTGCATTTCGAGTGTAGAAACGCCAACTAAACCAGAAGTCGTGAACTCCTATTGAAATTAATACGGGACACAATCTCGGCATGATTAAAATGTTGTTCGGATTTGAAGAACAATAGTGTTAATTAAGCAAGGTTGTAACAAGGCTTATCATTTGGATATTCTGTAATATGTCAGTGTGACATTGATCGTAATTTGTGGTTTCTTCGTATCAGTACAAAACAATTTACTTCCTTGTAACAAAATAAACAGACGTGGCTGAATGAACATATATTTGATTTAGTTCGTGATTTTTTTGAAACTCAAGAGAGAAAATGGAAAATAATTATGGATCATCACTTTCCTCCCATAGATGGTGTTGAGGTTCGAGAAGAACTAGACCTCAGTGCTATTGTTCGTTGAAATGGGTCAATTCGCATAAAATATACAGGAAAAGTACTTCCTACAACTATTCGGCAATCTCCGGTAAGCTCGGAATAGACAATCGTTACAACTCGGCAGTCTTCGGAAAACCTCGTGAGAAGGCCCACTGGACAGTCGATAACTATTCGAAATGTTTACACAGGAATAAAATACGGCATGTTTAAAATCATTTTTGTATAATTTGAAAAATGATTGTAAATTTAGTACGGTTGTGACTACGCTTATCATTTTGATATCGTGTTATATATCAGTGTGGATTTGATCGAAATATTGGTTTTCTTCGTATCAGCTCAGTGCAAAATATTTAACTTCCTAGTTACAAATAAACAGAAACTGACTGTGTGAACTAGTTTGTGAGTCATTTTTAATCTAAAGAGCGAAAATGGCTTCTAAGTTTGAATCATCCATTCAGAGGGGCTGTGACTTCATTCATGATTTTTCCTGCTCTCCGTGTGAAGAGAACGGATTTAACACCGAAGCTCACCATTATTGTACTCAATGCACAAAATATTACTGCCAAAACTGTGTTTCAAAACATGACGTATTATATCAGAAGCACGCATTGCTCGGACGGAAGGACGTGAAGAAATGGGAGGCAGCCCCAGGGGCGGTGGACGCCCTTGAGAGATGCGGGATGCATCCCGGGGAGGCACTGAAGCTGGTATGTGCCGACCATGACCAGCTGTGCTGCCATGTGTGCGTCGCCGTGGACCACAGGTATGGAAGAAATATGACAATTTTAGGTTCATGAACATAGGTTCATGCATTTTATTATTATTATTATTATTATTATTATTATTATTATTATTATTATTATTATTATTATTAGTATTTATGCATTATGAGGTTAAACTCATTTGACTTTAAACAAAACAAAGCTGACGATTTGTGTATATTAAAGAAATATCAGCCTTTATATATAATATTTTTCATTTAATAGCTACGTGGTCACAAATTCCCCAGATAAAAAAGTACAAAATATCATTTATATTTTTTTTAATCCGTATACAAATCATATGCCTTTTTGGTTTAGATCGTTTAAATAAAAAAATAAAATTGCGTCAACCTATATTATGCGCCTTTGCTGTTATTCGTGCGTCGCCCTGGACCACAGGTTTGAAGGAAGTAAACGTCAATATAAATGCGCACGACATAGGTTGAGGCAAAAATGGTTTATTGTTTTAATTAATTATCATTTTTAACTTATTCTTCTGTTCATGATTTAAACAAAAAAAGCTTATTTTTGAGTACATTTTACAAAAACATTAGTCTTTGAACGTGCAAATGGGGATTTCAATTAACGCGGGCAATATGTATATGGCAATATATGGCTACGTGACCACAAACTCCCCAGTTATTAAAAATCACTGAATCTGTACATAAATATTTCTTTTGGTTTTGATCAATCAAGTCAAATTAATAAACCATAATAATGCATTAAAAACTAAAAGAAAATCATTTTTGCATCAACCTATATTGTGCGCCTTTAAGACACAAAACGGTAACTTATCTATACGTAATTGCGTCCAATTTTTAATGATTTTCGTTAACATTGTCCCACATAAGCAAGGTCATATTTAGTTTATGCAGAACTGATAACAACTGTTTCACAACTTCTTTGTTTCAGGCAATGTTCCAAATTCCACTCCATTCCAGATGTAGCAAAAGGTGTTCAGATAAATATTGAGTTTCAACAAATTCCAAAGAAGATAGCTGAACTTGAAAAGCAATTCGAGCTGATGAAAGAAGCAAGAATGAAGAATACGACATCTTTAAAAAAGACGCGGGCAGCCATTTCTGATGAATTAAAAACCATACGTAAAAAGATCAACGACATCCTTGACAAGATTGAGAAGGCAACTTTACAGGACGTGGACGGAATAATAGTTAAACTTGAAAAAAATATAAAGAAAGATATCGAAACTTGTGATAAAATGACTATCGAACTACAAAACATGATTGCCGCTGTTCAAACAAAATCAAAATCAAGCGAGTCAAAATCATATATTGCGTACAGAAAGAGCCAGGATATGATTTCACAAGCAAACGATCATCTTCGTGGCATATCAGTCATTGAGTCTTACAATGTAACATTTCAAGCCAATAACCTTATCGAAGAACTTTTATCTTCGATACAGACCTTTGGAACGATTGAAGAGCGAACTGTTACGACCAAACAACGAGAAGATCCCCTTTCCGATCCAAACCACGTCTTCAGTGTTACAGAGTACAAGGAGTACAACTTGAAGATGAGTGATGACAAAGGTCAGTGTTATATCTATGGCGTATGTGAACTGCCTAGTGGTGAGTTTGTCATAGCAGACATACATAATTGTAAAGTTAAGCTCCTGGACAAGGAATACAGGGTGCTCGACCACTGTGATGTCCCGGGGAATCCATATGACATGTGCCACATTGACCGAAATGAAGTGGCCGTTTGTGTTGACAGTGGTTATGCTGATAGACGAGGACTTTATTTCATTAATGCTACGAAAGGGAACTCCGTAACTACGAGGAAGTTAAGCTTCACCCATAGATGTTATGCCGCAGCTCATCATGGTGGCCAGCTTTACATATCCTCCGGTAACGCCCTGTACGTCTACACGATGTCAGGACAGAAGGTGAAGAAGCTGTACGGGGACAGGTCTTGGGTTACCACGGTGTGGAAATGTGCCATCAGTAACGACGGGAAGACAATCTACATCACAGACGCCATTAACGATCAACTGATCACCCTAGACAACAAGGGCAACAAGCTGGCCTCTCTCACTGACCCTGATATGATAGAACCTACCGGAGTACACGTGACACCTGCTGGACACGTGTTCGTCTGCTGCATTGAAACCGACACAGTGCTGCAGATTGACAAAGACGGGAAGAAGAAGATGGCCACCCTGACTAGGGAAGAAGACGGAGTGTACGGACCGCATGATTTATTTTTCAGCAGCCGCACTTCCTCTCTGATGGTTGGTGGAAAGAAAGACACACTTTTTGTTATCAAGTTAAATTAAAACTAAAAACGTTCAATGTTTGATTTGGTACTATCGAACTGGAATCTTCCATATTGTTGTTGCAAAGTATATTGTAGTATTGTCATACATGTATATAATTGTTTCGTTTAGACCGCATGCTATAAGTAATATGATATGAATCCAAAAGCATCTTGTGAATACTTATATTCTATCATATTTTGGACAATTTATATCCCACAAACTATGCGAAATATTATATATATATATATATATATATATTCTATTTGATGAATGTAGACTGTTCAATTTTCGTGTATATATATATATATATATATATATATATATATATATATATATATATATATATATATATATATATATAAAAATATATATATATATATATATATATATATATATATATATAACACCGTCATATTGACTTATTCCATTTAAATATAATGCTGATTTACTTGCATAATATACACACAGGTGAATTGCAATAAAATTAATGAAACAATCTCTTTATTCAATGTCGGAGATATGGTTCACGTGCACTATCAGAAAATCATCTTTTGAAAAATGCATACTAAATTTCAAAAGTATACTGAAATTATTTTGAAGGACATATTCTCAAGAACACAAACCAAAAGCACAACATACATATCACGTATAACATCGACACTCTTGGTTAGATTGAGACTTACATCTCACGTAAAACATCGGCAGACAAACTATAATTGACACTTACATTTCACGTATAACATCGAAAGTTTTGGATAGATTGAGACTGACATCTCACGTGCAACATCGACAGTTTGATTGACACATCTTACATTTTCCATCAACAGTCTCAATTGGAATGAGACTTACATCTCACATACTAGTATAATATGACCGACCGGTTTGATTGAGACTTACAAATTTCAGCCTCTGTTAAATTAAGACTTACATCCCAAGTTTACCATCAACAATCTCAGTTAGATTGAGTCGTACCTCGTACGTGTTACATCGACAGTCTCGGTTACATTGAGACTTATATCACACATGAAGCATCGACAATCTCGGTTAGTTTGAGACATATTGCCCGCGTTTAATATTGTTGGATTGGTTTTATTGAGACTTACATCACACGTGATACATCGACAGTCTCGTTTTGTTTGAGACTTACACCCCATGGTTAACATCGAAAGTCTCGGTTAGTTTGAGACTTACATCACACGTGGTACAGGGACAGTCTCGGTTAGTTTGAAACTTATTGCCCACGTTTAATATCGACAATCTCGGTTGGTTTGAGACTTACATCCCACGGTTAACATCGACAATCTCGGTTGGTTTAAGACTTACATCCCACGGTTAACATCGACAATCTCGGTTGGTTTAAGACTTACATCCCACGGTCAACATCGACATTCTCCGTTGGATTGGGATCTAAATCACTTATAGACTTATTGCCCAAGTTTAATATCGACAGTTTGGGCTAGATTGAGGTTTTCATCACATGTGTAGCATCGACAATCTCGGTTAGTTTGAGACTTACATCCCACTATAACATCGACAATCTCCGTTTGATTGGGACTTACATCACACGTGTTAAATCGACAGTCTCGGTAAGATTGAGACTTTCATAACATGTGTTGCATCGACAATCCCTGTTAGTTTGAGACTTACATCCCAAGGTTATCATCTACAGTCTCCGTTGCACTAGGATTTACATCGTGTTACATCGCCAGTCTACGTTTGACTGGGACTTACATCTCACGTGTTACATCTACAGTATCCGTTGGACTGGGACTTACATCTCACGTGTTACATTGCCAGTCTCCGTTTGACTGGGACTTACATCTCACGTGTTACATCGCCAGTCTCCGTTGGACTGGGACTTACATCTCACGTGTTACATCGCCAGTCTCCGTTGGACTGAGACTTACATCTCACGTGTAACATCGCCAGTCTCCGTTGGACTGGTACTTATATCTCACTTGTTACATCGACAGTTTCGGTTGGACTGGGACTTACATCACATTTGTTATATCGCCAGTCAACGTTTGACTGCGACTTACAATCGCCAGTCTCCGTTGGACTAAGACTTACATCTCACGTGTTACATCGCCAATCTCCGTTGGACAGGGACTTACATCTCACGTGTTACATCGACAGTCTCCATTGCACTAGGACTCAAATCACATGTGTTACATCGACAGTCTCCGTTGGACTGGGACTTTCATCTCACGTGTTACATCGCCAGTCTCCGTTGCACTAGGACTTATATCTCACGTGTAACATCGCCAGTCTCCGTTGGACTGAGACTTACATCTCACGTGTAACATCGCCAGTCTCCGTTGGACTGGGACTTACATCTCACGTGTAACATCGCAAGTCTCCGTTGGACTGAGACTTACATCTCACGTGTTACATCCGTTGGACGGAGACTAAAATCTCACGTGTTACATCCGTTGGACTGGGACTTACATCTCACGTGTTACATCGCCAGTCTCCGTTGGACTGAGACTTACATCTCACGTGTTACATCCGTTGGACTGAGACTTACATCTCACGTTTTACACCTACAGTCTCCGTTGCACTAGGACTTGCATCTCACGTGTTACATCGCCAGTCTCTGTTGGACTGGGACTTACATCTCACGTGTTATATTGACAGTCTTGGTAAGATTGAGACATTCATCCCACATATAAAATCGTCAGTTTCAGCTGGACTGCGACTGCTGATACACTTGAATGGTAGGTGCATCTCAGTCCAGTATGATCCACGCAAGTAGTTTTTTTTTATGTATTGTAGTGTTTATTTAAAGCGAAGAGTAATTGAACAACTTACAAGAAACTATTCCTTTACTGAAGATAGATAATTTATTGTTAAATTATGTAGAGTTTACTTACAGCTTCTTGTGATTGAACAACTCCAAGAAACGATTCATTTACTGAATATAGTTACTTCAGTTATGTTTTTTTTTATTTACTTCAGCTGAAATCGTACACAAGATTAATTTAATTTTAACATATTACAACATTATATTTATCATTCTCGTTGGCACAGTGGTACACGAGAGTGTGGTCTTGTGTTGCGGAGGATACCGGCTTACTCGGAGGAAACCTACTTGGCCGTATAAGTGACCACACGCCAAACTCACATGCGCCCAGGCCGGGAATCAAACCCGAGTCGCTTCGGTGAGAAGGGCTAACATAGGCTAACCAATGCGCTAACCGAACAACCTAAAACAGAAGCTGGCCAGTGTTTCTATAATTATAATTATTTTTTAACATCCAAAATGCTTAGTTGTAATATTATGTTTGATACGTCTTATGCTTATATATAATTCGTTCTGTACACTGTAAAGCTTCACTTGAAATGATACCTACATAAAACGCGGTTTCCTGGCCGTGATATCAGGTAGGGAGACCTGATTTCAGGGAGGGGCATATGATTTTAGTAAGATAAAACTTATTCAATATGGGAATAATAGTTAAATGAAGGACACCTGATTTCAGGAAGAAATATTTGCTTTCAGGAAGGGGCACATGCTTTCAGGAAGGGACACCTGCTTTCAGGAAGGGATATATTATTTCAGGAAAGGACATATGGTTCAAGGTAGAGAGACATGATTTCGGGAAGGGACACATGATTTCAGGAAGGGACACGTGATTTCAGGAAGGGACACCTGATTTCAGGAGAGGACACATGATTTCAGGAAGGGACACCTAATTTCAGGAAGAGACACATGATTTCAGGAAGGGACACCTAATTTCAGGAATGGACAATTAATTTCAGAAAAAGACAGATGATTTCAGGAAAGGACACATGATTTCAGGAAGAGACTCATGATTTTAGAAACGGACACATGATTTTAGGAAAAGGCAGATGATTACACAAACGTACACATAATTTCAGGAAGAGACAGATGATTTCAGAAACAGAAACAAGATTTCAGGAAGAGACACATGATTTCAGGAAGGGACACCTGCTTTCAGGAGGGGACACATGCTTTCAGGAAAAGATACCTGCTTTCAGAACCAGACACATGATTTCAAGAAGGGACACATGCTTTCAGGAAAGGGCACATGCTTTCAGTAAGAGAAGCATTATGACAGGAGGGAAGTCATAGTTTCTAAAAGAAACAAATGCTTTTAGGAATAAACACTTGATTTTAGAAAGGGTCACATGGGACATAATTTCAGAAAGGAACACTTGAATTCAGACAAAGAAAAATGACTTTAGGAGGGGACACATGATTTCAGGAAGGGACACATGATTTCAGGAGGAGAAACATGATTTCAGGAGGAGACACATGATTTCGGTACGGGACACATGATTTCAGGAAGAGACACATGATTTCAAGAGGTGACATATGATTGCAGGAGGAGACACGTGATTTCAGGAAGAGACACATAATTTCAGTAGGGGACACATGATTTCAGGAAAAGGCACATACTTTTAGGAGAGGATACATGATTTCAGGAGGAAACTTATGATATCAGGAATGGACAGATGTGATTTCAGGAGGGGACACGTGGTTTCAGGAAGAGACACGTGATTTCAGGAGAGGACACGTGATTTCAGGAGGGAACTCATGGTTTCAGGAAGGGACAAATGATTTTAGGAGGGGACACATGATTTCAGGAATAGACATATGATTTCAGGAGGGGCACATGATTTCAGGAAGAGACACATGATTACAGGAGGGGATACATGATTTCAGGAAGGGACACGTTATTACAGGAGGGGACACAGGATTTCAGTAGAGGAAACATGATTTCAGGAGGGTACACCTGCTTTCAGGAGAGGACATATGATTTCAGAAGGGGACACATGAATACAGGAGGGGACACATGATTTCAGGAAGGGACACATTATGACAGGAGGGAAGTCATAGTTTTTGAAAGTAACAAATGCTTTTAGGAAGAAACCTTTGATTTTAGAAAGGGACACATGGTACATGATTTCAGGAAGGAACACTTGATCTCAGGAATAGAGAAATGATTTTTTGAGAAAACACATGCTTTCAAGAATGGACACATGATTAAATGAGGGGGCACACGATTTCAGGAGAGGACACATGATTTCAAGAAGAGACATATGCTTTCTGGAGGGGACACATGATTTCAGGAAGAGACACATGATTTCAGAAGGGGACACATGATTTGAGGAGGGAACTTTAGATTTCAGGAAGAGACACATGATTTCATTAGGGGACACATGATTTCAGTAGGGGACTCATTATTTCAGGAAGAGACACATGCTTTCAGGAATGGACACATGATTAAAGTAGGGGACTCATTATTTCAGGAAGAGACAAATGATTTCAGGAAGAGACACATGATTTTAGGAAGTATGTTGGATTATACCATTTCAATGTATAATTTTTTTTTTTTTTCAAGATTGATTCTTGATAAATTCAAACTTTAATTTCATTTATGTTATTTTAACTGTATATGTGTATATATGTATATGTTCGTTATTTAAACCGAGCAATCCGATTAGCTACATCGTTCTAAGATCTATTTAAGACCAGTATGAATATCACCCCTGGGGCGGTATTCATAAAACTTCCTCAGTCATTTCCTAACTTAAGTCACTCTTCTTATTTTAGAATCTCTTTAGTCATAGGTAATAAAAACGAATTTTCCAAAAATCATTTTTTATTGAACTTATTGGAAACAAATATACTTTGATTTCAAAAATACTAATAAATATATTTGAATTTGACTTTGATTTTTTTAGAAATCAACTTAAGTTACAGATAACTGTATTTGTCATTCTCTGGCTTAACCCTTTCACTGCCAACGCTGAAATTACCAAATGACATCGCCTGTGCCAAACGTGTAATATAGCGCATTTCAAGAACGTCGCAAATTAGGAAATGAACGTAATCAGAATGGCATACGTTCAATAATCTTCGTTTTCGCTTCTCTTAAGCGATTGTAACCACTGTGGTCTTTTAAAAAAAGGATAGAGGTTTACTGATTTTTTAATTGAATGAAAGGGAAACTTATGTAGTACCGGTGTAGTAATGAGTCATTATTTACCTGTTTTATTATATCATGTTTTATCCTTATGTTACTCTTCTTCAAGGCCTATACACTAGAAAAGCCATAAATTATACTGATTAGTTACTTGTCAACATCAAAAGGTTGACATGTTAACAATTTAATTAGGGCATAAATGAAAAAATGCATGAATGGATGAATGGATGAATGAACGAACGAGCGAACGAACAAAATAACGAAATAACAAAAGAACGTTCGAATGAATGAATGAATGAATGAATGAATGAATGAATGAATGAATGAATGAATGAATGAATGAATGAATGATTGATGAATGAATGTAAACATAAATTGATGAATAAATGATGGAATGAATGATTGAATGAGTGAATGAATGAATGAATGAATGAATGAATGAATGAATGAATGAATGAATGATTGATGAATGAATGTAAACATAAATTCATGAATAAATGATGGAATGAATGATTGAATGAGTGAATGAATGAATAAATGAATGTATTAATGAATGGAGTATCGTGATAACGTTTGATTTACTTCCCCCCTTCCCCCCAAGTAGCACCACTCTGTTCACATGCGCGTCATCATGTTGGTGTTGGTGGACCTTTTGGGCAATTAAGGTATGAATAATTGTCCTTGTTAAAACACAAACAAACATACTTTAATGCAAAACATTTTTCCTTTGACCGTTTGAAAGTTATCTGAAATATGGTCTGTTGTGGATTATTACTTTGTTGCAAAAATAAGCCGCATAGGTGATATTCACGGTTGGCTGTTAAGACTCAATGCATTTTATTGAGCTATTTCGACAATGTTACTAATAATCAGATATAAAAACGACATACACGTAGTTGAATAATGGTTTATTACTTGAGTTTCAGGTGTGGAAAAATTGGTACTCAATATAGTACTTTGGATGGCGCTGGATGCTTACTGTGTCATCAAACAGTTCCGAGATCAGTAGACTGGGAGCGTTTTTGGAATAACGTGGAAGAACTTGCGTATGCCCAAACGGTCCACCAACACCAACATGGTGACGCGCATGTGAACAGAGTGGTGCTTCTTGGGGGGAAGGGGGGAAGTAAATCAAACGTTATCACGATACTCCATTCATTAATACATTCATTTATTCATTCATTCACTCATTCAATCATTCATTCCATCATTTATTCATGAATTTATGTTTAAATTCATTCATCAACCATTCATTCATTCATTCATTCATTCATTCATTCATTCATTCATTCATTCATTCATTCATTCATTCATTCATTCATTCATTCATTCATTCATTCATTCATTCATTCATTCATTCATTCATTCATTCATTCATTCATTCATTCATTCATTCATTCATTCATTCATTCATTCATTCACTCATTCCATCATTTATTCATTCATTTATTCTTTCATTCATTCATTCATTCATTCATTCATTCATTCATTCATTCATTCATTCATTCATTCATTCATTCATTCATTCATTCATTCATTCATTCATTCATTCATTCATTCATTCATTCATTCATTCATTCATTCATTCGAACGTTCTTTTGTTATTTCGTTATTTTGTTCGTTCGCTCGTTCGTTCATTCATCCATTCATCCATTCATGCATTTTTTCATTTATGCCCTAATTAAATTGTTAAACACGTCAACCTTTTGTTGTTGACAAGTAACTAATCAGTATAATTTATGGCTTTTCTATTGAATAGGCCTTGAAGAAGAGTAACATAAGGATAAAACATGATATAATAAAACAGGTAAATAATGACTCATTACTACACCGGTACTACATAAGTTTCCCTTTCATTCAATTAAAAAATCAGTAAACCTCTATCCTTTTTTTAAAAGACCACAGTGGTTACAATCGCTTAAGAGAAGCGAAAACGAAGATTATTGAACGTATGTCATACTGATTACGTTTATTTCCTAATTTGCGACGTTCTTGAAATGCGCTATATTACACGTTTGGCACAGGCGATGTCATTTGGTAATTTCAGCGTTGACAGTGAAAGGGTTAAGCCAGAGAATGACAAATACAGTTATCTGTAACTTAAGTTGATTTCTAAAAAAAATCAAAGTCAAATTCAAATATATTTATTAGTATTTTTGAAATCAAAGTATATTTGTTTCAAATAAGTTCTATAAAAAATGATTTTTGGAAAATTCGTTTTTATTACCTATGACTAAAGAGATTCTGAAATAAGAAGAGTGACTTAAGTTAGGAAATGACTGAGGAAGTTTTATGAATACCGCCCCAGGGGTGATATTCATACTGGTCTTAAATAGATCTTAGAACGATGTAGCTAATCGGATTGCTCGGTTTAAATAACGAACATATACATATATACACATATACAGTTAAAATAACATAAATGAAATTAAAGTTTGAATTTATCAAGAATCAATATTGAAAAAAAAAAAAATAATTATACATTGAAATGGTATAATCCAACAAACTTCCTAAAATCATGTGTCTCTTCCTGAAATCATTTGTCTCTTCCTGAAATAATGAGTCCCCTACTTTAATCATGTGTCCATTCCTGAAAGCATGTGTCTCTTCCTGAAATAATGAGTCCCCTACTGAAATCATGTGTCCCCTAATGAAATCATGTGTCTCTTCCTGAAATCTAAAGTTCCCTCCTCAAATCATGTGTCCCCTTCTGAAATCATGTGTCTCTTCCTGAAATCATGTGTCCCCTCCAGAAAGCATATGTCTCTTCTTGAAATCATGTGTCCTCTCCTGAAATCGTGTGCCCCCTCATTTAATCATGTGTCCATTCTTGAAAGCATGTGTCTTCTCAAAAAATCATTTCTCTATTCCTGAGATCAAGTGTTCCTTCCTGAAATCATGTACCATGTGTCCCTTTCTAAAATCAAAGGTTTCTTCCTAAAAGCATTTGTTACTTTCAAAAACTATGACTTCCCCCCTGTCATAATGTGTCCCCTACTGAAATCATGTGTCCCCTAATGAAATCATGTGTCTCTTCCTGAAATCTAAAGTTCCCTCCTCAAATCATGTGTCCCCTTCTGAAATCATGTGTCCCCTCCTGTATTCATGTGTCCCCTTCTGAAATCATATGTCCTCTCCTGAAAGCAGGTGTACCCTCCTGAAATCATGTTTCCTCTACTGAAATCCTGTGTCCCCTCCTGTAATCACGTGTCCCTTCCTGAAATCATGTATCCCCTCCTGTAATCATGTGTCTCTTCCTGAAATCATGTGCCCCTCCTGAAATCATATGTCTATTCCTGAAATCATGTGTCCCCTCCTAAAATCATTTGTCCCTTCATGAAACCATGAGTTCCCTCCTGAAATCACGTGTCCTCTCCTGAAATCACGTGTCTCTTCCTGAAACCACGTGTCCCCTCCTGAAATCACATCTGTCCATTCCTGATATCATAAGTTTCCTCCTGAAATCATGTATCCTCTCCTAAAAGTATGTGCTTTTTCCTGAAATCATGTGTCCCCTACTGAAATTATGTGTCTCTTCCTGAAATCACGTGTCTCCTCCTGAAATCATATGTCACCTCCTGAAATCATGTGTCTCTTCCTGAAATCATGTGGTCCCGTACCGAAATCATGTGTCTCTTCCTGAAATCATGTTTCTCCTCCTGAAATCATGTGTCCCTTCCTGAAATCATGTGTCCCCTCCTAAAGTCATTTTTCTTTGTCTGAATTCAAGTGTTCCTTTCTGAAATTATGTCCCATGTGACCCTTTCTAAAATCAAGTGTTTATTCCTAAAAGCATTTGTTACTTTAAGAAACTATGACTTCCCTCCTGTCATAATGCTTCTCTTACTGAAAGCATGTGCCCTTTCCTGAAAGCATGTGTCCCTTCTTGAAATCATGTGTCTGGTTCTGAAAGCAGGTATCTTTTCCTGAAAGCATGTGTCCCCTCCTGAAAGCAGGTGTCCCTTCCTGAAATCATGTGTCTCTTCCTGAAATCTTGTTTCTGTTTCTGAAATCATCTGTCTCTTCCTGAAATTATGTGTCCGTTTCTAAAATCATGAGTCTCTTCCTGAAATCATGTGTCCTTTCCTGAAATCATATGTCTTTTTCTGAAATTAATTGTCCCTTCCTGAAATTAGGTGTCCCTTCCTGAAATCATGTGTCTCTTCCTGAAATCAGGTGTCCCTTCCTGAAATCATGTGTCCTCTCCTGAAATCAGGTGTCCCTTCCTGAAATCAGGTGTCCCTTCCTGAAATCATGTGTCCCTTCCCGAAATCATGTCTCTCTACCTTGAACCATATGTCCTTTCCTGAAATAATATACCCCTTCCTGAAAGCAGGTGTCCCTTCCTGAAAGCATGTGCCCCTTCCTGAAAGCAAATATTTCTTCCTGAAATCAGGTGTCCTTCATTTAACTATTATTCCCCTATTGAATAAGATTTATCTTACTAAAATCATATGCCCCTCCCTGAAATCAGGTCTCCCTACCTGATATCACGGCCAGGAAACAGCGTTTTATGTAGGTATCATTTCAAGTGAAGCTTTACAGTGTACAGAACGAATTATATATAAGCATAAGACGTATCAAACATAATATTACAACTAAGCTTTTTGGATGTTAAAAAATAATTATAAATTATAGAAACACTGGCCAGCTTCTGTTTTAGGTTGTTCGGTTAGCGCAGTGGTTAGCCTATGTTAGCCCTTCTCACCGAAGCGACTCGGGTTTGATTCCCGGCCTGGGCGCATGTGAGTTTGGCGTGTGGTCACTAATACGGACAAGTAGGTTTCTTCCGAGTATGCCGGTTTCCCCCGCAACACAAGACCACACTCTCGTGTACCACTGTGCCAACGAGAGTGATTAATATAATGTTGTAATATGTTAAAATTAAATTAAGCTTGTGTACGATTTCAGCTGAAGTAAATAAAAAAAAACATAACTGAAGTAACTATATTCAGTAAATGAATCGTTTCTTGGAGTTGTTCAATCACAAGAAGCTGTAAGTAAACTCTACATAATTTAACAATAAATTATCTATCTTCAATAAAGGAATAATTTCTTGTAAGTTGTTCAATTACTTTTCGCTTTAAATAAACACTACACTATCTAAAACAAATAATGATCTATCTTCAGCAAAAGAAAAGTTTCATTTTTAACAACATTATTATTCAAAACATATTAAGTTTGCAACTGTCATATCTTGATGTTTGAGTTGTCACCATTTTACTCGTTTTGTTTAACAAAACTACTTGCATGGTTCATACTGGAGTGAGATGCGCCTACCATATCAGTGTATCAGCAGTCGCAGTCTAGCTGAAACTGACGATTTTATATGTTGGATGAAGATCTTAATCTTTTCGAGACTGTCAATGTAACACGTGAGATGTAAGTATCAGTCCAACGGAGACTTGCGACGTAACACGTTAGATGTACGTCCTAGTGCAACGGAGACTGTAGATGTAACACGTGAGGTGTAAGTCCCAGTGCAACGGAGACTGTAGATGTAACACGTGAGATGTAAGTCCCAGTGCAACGGAGACTGTAGATGTAACACGTGAGATGTAAGTCCCAGTGCAACGGAGACTGTAGATGTAACACGTCAGATTTAAGTCCCAGTCCAACGGAGACTGGCGATGTAACACGTGAGATGTAAGTCCTAGTGCAACGGAGACTGGCGATGTAACACGTGAGATGTAAGTCCCAGTGCAACGGAGACTGGCGATGTAACACATGAGATGTAAGTATAAGTGCAACGGAGACTGTAGATGATAACCGTGGGATGTCTCAAACGTACAGAGATTGTCGATGCTACACATGTGATGAAAACATCAATCTAACCGAGATTGTCGATATTAAACGTGGGCAATAAGTCTCAAACTAACCGAGACTGTCCATGTACCTCGTATGATGTAAGTCCCTAACTAACCTAGACTGTCGATGTTAACCGTGGGGTGTAAGTCTCAAACAAAGCGAGACTGTCGATGTATCACGTGTGATGTAAGTCTCAATAAAACCAATCTAACAATATTAAACGCGGGCAATATGTCTCAAACTAACCGAGAATGTTGATGCTACATGTGTGATATAAGTCTCAATCTAACCGAGACTGTCGGTGTTAAACGTTGGCAATACGTCTCAAACTGACCAAGACTGTCGATGTTACACGTATGATGTACGTCTCAATCTAACTGAGATTGTTGATGGTAAACGTGGGATGTAAGTCTCAATTTAACGGAGGATGTCGATGTAACACGTTAGTTGTAGTTAGTTAGTCTCAATCAAACCGGTCGGTCATATTATACTAGAATGTGAGATGTAAGTCCCATTCCAATTAAGACTGTTCAAGTTTAACCTGATATGTAAGTCTTATTCCAATTGAGACTGTTGATGGAAAATGTATGATGTGTCAATCTTACCGTGACTGTCGATATAATTAAAGATATTTAAGACTCAATCTAACCGTGACTGTCGATGTTACACGTGAGATGTCAGTCTCAATATTACCAAAACTTTCGATGTTATACGTGAGATGTAAGTTTCAATCTAACCTTGTCTGCCGATGTTTTACGTGAGATGTAAGTCTCAACCTCACCAAGACTGTCGATGTTATACGTGATATGTATGTTGTGCTTTTGGTTTGTGTTCTTGAGAATATGTCCTTCAAAATTAATTTCAGTATACGTATGAAATCTAGTATGCATTTTTCAAAAGATGATTTTCTGATCGTTCACGTGAACCATTTCTCCGACATTGAATACAGAGATTGTTTTATTATTTTTTATTGCAATTCATCTGTGTGCATATTATGCAAGTAAATCATCATTTTATATTTAAATTGAATAAGTCAATATGACGGTGTACATATATATATATACACGAAAATTGAACAGTCTACATTCATCAAATAGAACATTTTTAGTTTTAATTTAACTTGATAACAAGAAGTGTGTCTTTCCCTCCACCAACAATCAGAGAGGAAGTGCGGCTGCTTAAAAATAAATCATTCGGTGAGTCCAGTCCGTCTTCTTTCCTTGCCAGGGTGGCCAACTTCTTCTTTCCGTCTTTGTCAACCTGCAGCACTGCATCGTAGTAGCACCAGCAGACGAACACGTGTCCAGCAGGTGTCATGTGTACTCCGGTAGGTTTTTCCATGTCAGGGTCAGTGAGTAAGGCCAGCATTTTACCCTTCTTGTCTAGGGTAATCAGTTGATGTTTACTGTTGTTTGTCATGTAGATTGTCTTCCCGTCGTTACTGATGGCACATTTTTTCACCGTCCATTCCCCAGACTTGTCCGTGTAGAGCCTCTTCACCTTCTTTCCCGACATCGTGTAGACGAACAGGGCGTTACCGGAGCCGATGTAAAGCTGGTCACCATGATATGCTACGGCAGAACATGGATGGGTGAAGCTTAACTTCGTTGTAGTAACGAATCTCCCTATCGTAGCATTAATGAAATAAAGTCCTCGTCTATCAGTATAAGTACAGTTAACACAAACGGCCACTTTATTTCCGTCAATGTGGCACACGTCACAAGGATAACCCGGGACATTACAGTGGTCGATCACCCTGTACTCCTTGTCCAAGAGCTTCACTTTACAATTATACATGTCTGCTATGACACACTCTCCACTAGGCAGTTCGCATACGCCACTGATATAACATTGAAATTGGTCATTACTCATCTTCACGTTGTACTCCTTGTACTCTGCAACACTGAAGACGTGGTTTGGATCGGAAAGGAGATCTTCTCGCTGTTTGGTCATAACAGTTTGTTCTTCAACCGCTCCAAAGGTCTTTACTGAAGATAAAAGTTCTTCGATAAGATTAATGGTTGAAATGTTACATTGTAACACTCAATGACTGATATGCCACGAAGATGATCGCTTGCTTGTGAAATCATATCCTGGCTCTTTCTGTACGCAATATATGATTTTGACTCGCTTGATTTTAATTTTGTTTGAAAAGCGGCAATCATGCTTTGCAGTTTGATAGTCATTTTATCACCAGTTTCGATATCTTTCTCTATATTTTTTTTTCAAATTTAGGTATTATTCCGTCCTGTAAAGTTGCCTTCTCAATCTTGTCAAGGATTTCGTTGATCTTTTTACGTATGGTTTTTAATTCATCAGAAATGGCTGCCCGCGTCTTTTTCAGAGATGTCGTATTCTCCATTCTTGCTTCTTTCATCAGCTCGAATTGCTTTTCAAGTTCAACTATCTTCTTTGGAATTTGTTGAAACTCAATATTTCTCTGAAAACCTTTTGCTACATCTAGAATGAGATGGATTTTGGAGCAATGTCTGAAACAAAGAAGTTGTGAAACAGTTGTAATCAGATCTGCATAAACTGAATATGACCTTGCTTGTGTGGGACAATGTTATAGAAAATCATTAAAAAATATGACGCAATTACGTATATATAAGTTACCGTTTTGTGTCTTAAAGGCGCACAATATAGGTTGATGCAATTACGTATTGATTAGTTACCGTTTTGTGTCTTAAAGGCGCACACTATGCGTTGACGCAATTACGTATAGATTAGTTACCGTTTTGTGTCTTAAAGGCGCACAATATAGGTTGACGCAATTACGTATAGATTACTTACCGTTTTGTGTCTTAAAGGCGCACAATATAGGTTGACGCAATTACGTATAGATAAGTTACCGTTCTGTGTCTTAAAGGCGCACACTATGCGTTGACGCAATTACGTATAGATTAGTTACCGTTTTGTGTCTTAAAGGCGCACAATATAGGTTGACGCAATTACGTATAGATTACTTACCGTTTTGTGTCTTAAAGGCGCACAATATAGGTTGACGCAATTACGTATAGATTAGTTACCGTTTTGTGTCTTAAAGGCGCACAATATAGGATGACGCAATTACGTGTAGATAGGTTACCGTTTTGTGTCTTAAAGGCGCACAATATAGGTTGACGCAATTACGTATAGATAGGTTACCGTTTTGTGTCTTAAAGGCGCACAATATAGGTTGACGCAATTACGTATAGATTAGTTACCGTTTTGTGTCTTAAAGGCGCACAATATAGGTTGACGCAATTACGTATAGATTACTTACCGTTTTGTTTCTTAAAGGCGCACAATATAGGTTGACGCAATTACGTATAGATTAGTTACCGTTTTGTGTCTTAAAGGCGCACAATATAGGTTGACGCAATTACGTATAGATAGGTTACCGTTTTGTGTCTTAAAGGCGCACAATATAGGTTGACGCAATTACGTATAGATAAGTTACCGTTTTGTGTCTTAAAGGCGCACAATATAGGTTGACGCAATTACGTATAGATTAGTTACTGTTTTGTTTATTAAAGGCACACAATATAGGTTGACGCAATTACGTATAGATTAGTTACCGGTTTTTGTCTTAAAGGCGCACAATATAGGTTGACGCAATTACGTATAGAATAGTTACCGTTTTGTGTCTTAAAGGCGCACAATATAGGTTGACGCAATTACGTATAGATTAGTTACCGTTTTTTGTCTTAAAGGCGCACTATATAGGTTGATGCAATTACGTGTAGATTAGTTACCGTTTTGTGTCTAAAAGGCGCACAATATAGGTTGACGCAATTACGTATAGATTAGTTACCGTTTTGTGTCTTAAAGGCGCACTATATAGGTTGACGCAATTACGTATAGATTAGTTACCGTTTTTTGTCTTAAAGGCGCACTATATAGGTTGATGCAATTACGTATAGATTAGTTACCGTTTTGTGTCTAAAAGGCGCACTATATAGGTTGATGCAATTACGTATAGATTAGTTACCGTTTTGTGTCTTAAAGGCGCACTATATAGGTTGACGCAATTACGTATAGATTACTTACCGTTTTGTGTCTTAAAGGCGCACAATATAGGTTGACGCAATTACGTATAGATTAGTTACCGTTTTGTGTCCTAAAGGCGCACAATATAGGTTGACGCAATTACGTATAGATTAGTTACCGTTTTGTGTCTTAAAGGCGCACAATATAGGTTGACGCAATTACGTATAGATTAGTTACCGTTTTGTGTCTTAAAGGCGCACAATATAGGTTGACGCAATTACGTATAGATTAGTTACCGTTTTGTGTCTTAAAGGCGCACAATATAGGTTGACGCAATAACGTATAGATTAGTTACCGTTTTGTGTCTTAAAGGCGCACTATATAGGTTGACGCAATTACGTATAGATTAGGTACCGTTTTGCGTCTAAAAGGCGCACTATATAGGTTGACGCAATAACGTATAGATTAGTTACCGTTTTGTGTGTTAAAGGCGCACAATATAGTTTGATGCAAAAAATGATTTTCTTTTAGTTTTTAATGCACTATTATGATTTATTAATTTGACTTGATTGATCAAAACCAAAAGAAATATTTGTGTACAGATTCAGTGATTTTTTTAACTGGGGAATTTGTGGCCATGTAGCTATTAATTGAAATCACCATTTGCATGTTCAAAGACTAATCTTTTTGTAAAATGGACTTATTCATAATGGCCTTTTTTGTTTTGATCATGAAAAGTCAAATCTTATGTTAAAAATAGTAATTGATAAAAACAATCAACCTATGTTGTGCGCCTTTATATTGAAGTTTTTTACCTTCAAACCTGTGGTCCAGGGCGACACACGAATAACAGCAAAGGCTCATAATATAGGTTGACGCGAAAAATGCATGATAATGTTTAACTCATTGTATATTTAAACAATCAAAACAAAAAAGGGCATATGATGTGTATACGGGAAAAAAGACATTTGTAATTTTTAAACTGGGAAATTAATGGCCACGTAGCTATTTAATGAAAAATATATAATATATAAACGCTGATATTTCTTTAGTTTACACGAATCGTAAACTTTACTTTGTTTAAAATTCAAATGAGTTTAACCTTATAATGCATAAATAATGATAAAGATATTGCATGAACCTATGTTGTGCACCTTAAACTTAAACTCATATTTCTAACATACCTGTGGTCAAAGACGACGCACACAGGACAACACAACTGGTCATGGTCACCACATTCCAGCTTCAGGGCCTCCCCGGGGTGCAACTCGCATCTCTCCAGGGCGTCCACCACACCTGGAGCAGCCTCCCATTCCTTCACGTCCTTCCGGCCGAGCATCGCATGCTTCTGATATAATTCGCTATGTTTTGAAACACAGTTTTGGCAGTAATATTTTGTGCATTCAGTACAATAATGGTGAGCTTCTGTGTTAAATCCGTTCTCTTCACACGGAGAGCAGGAAAAATTGTGTATGAAGTCACAGCCTCTCTGAAGTGATGATTTAAAATTTAAAGTCATATTTAATATTTTACCGAATATTTAACGCAACGCCCCTTTGTCCATTTTGTATCTATCTGATCCCATGATGGTTTGACCTAGCTTTAACTACTGATAATATGGTTTTAATTTATTAATAGTATAGCTCATTTGTCGTTGTTTTATCAATGTTATCATAAATTATAATCACCATATTTATTTACATGTGTATATAATTATCGTATAAGATATATCAACAATAACATTCTATTTTCAACCTGAAATGACTTTAATAGAGGTTACATGATTTTACATACAATGGTCCGTTCGAATGCTACCGTTTTATTCCCTCCCTGGCTTACGTCTTAAAGGTCGAGTCGAGGTATATAGAATATTGGAAAACAATGTTAAAGTAACTCGCTCATGGTTTGTAAAATGCACTTTTTTAAAATTACGAAATAAAGTGTGGCAAGATTGTTAAAACAAAAATACCAAAAGCTGAAACCTTTCAGCAAATGTTGATATGTGCTCAAAAATCGTCTTTTTCTTTAACGTTAATAACGTGATTGAAAATTAATAACGGCTGCAGTGTTGCGTGGTTGGTTGATTGACATTATCACGTGATGTTATCAATTAATCCTTAAGGGGCCAATATATCCACTACTATTGTTAAAGTCCAGGTGGCCGTGTGGATTTGCCGGCTGTTTTCTTTGTTGTTTTTCTTGACTATTCTGGCGTGGCTTTGAACCCCAATAAAACCAAAATACTTTTTATGTTATAACTGCATTTGTTCTGCAATTTCCATATCAAAGAATAAAATAATCATAAAATAAGTGTTGGGAAAATTCATTTTTGGTCCAAAAACATGAGCGAGTCACTTTAAAGGACACACATTGGTATATCTCTAATAGATCAGCGAGCTAGTGTTGTCTTTTAAGATGTAGACTCTGGGATAACTCAATTATATTACCATCCGCGGATCATTCATAAATAGACCATCATTTCAAATACCAATCAAGATTTTCACGAAACCTCTACAGACTAGGTTTTTTGGTTGTCGCAGTGGTTAGTACACTCATTCTAACCAAGGCGACCCGGGTTTGATTCGCGGCCTGGGCGCATGTGAGTTTGGTTAGTTTGGTCACCAAGCCGTAGTAGTGGGTTTTCTCTGGGTACTCCAGTTTCCTCCACATCACAATCCCACACTCTCGCGCAATATCGTGCCGACGAGAGTGACTTACTATAAACTATCATAGCTTTCTTCACAAGTGTTGTAAAATATATAACGTTTAAACTGACTACTTTTTTCTAGATTGTTGGAAAAGGCAATACTAGCGAGCAATAATCCTGCTCTTGAACCCCTATGCCAGAGGGTAGTTGTGGCCTAAAGTCGCTGACAAGAAGCCTGTCCGAGAGTGTATTTTTCTCAAAAATAACATTTTGACCTCTAAAATGACCTTGATCTTGAAAATATAACATGTCAATAAACTTGAATCTGAACAGTAGTGAGTGTATGTATATATTTAAAAGTGATTTGGTTTTAATATTTACTTTTAAAATATCTTACAACGTATTATTTGATTATTTATCATATTAAAAATTATGGCGACCATTTTGAACGCCATTTTGAATTAAGCAATTTTGCAAGAGCCGCCATGTGGTCAAAAGGCACTTTTCATATACAGAAGACATTCTCCTAACACAATATAACAATATTTTTTGTATAACATGCCGGACACTTTTTCTCAAAAATGAGGACTTGGAACCCGGACTACCTGTACCATGAAACACTCCTACCACTTCTATCTTCCTCCTCCCATGTCAACCTTCCCTATTCTATAAAACACTCCAACCACTTCAAACTTCCTCCTCCCATGTCAGCCTTCCCTATTCTATGAAACACTTCTCCCCATTCAACCTTTCTCATCCCACCTCTCGTGTCAACTTCCCTACTCCATGAACCACTCATACCTCTTAAACCTTTCTCGTCAAACCCCTTGTATCAATCATCTCTATTCTATGCACCATTGCAAATTACGCTCTGACTCCTCAAAACAGTGGGTATAGTCAATATTTACGGTTCCTGATCAACGTCGTTACTATATTACGCATACAATTATGGAATGCCCATTGGCAATTTAACAGTGGTGCGGTCATAGTATATGTAAGGTGGTACGTCATGTGGCGGTCCATCGTGCTTCTCGGTTTTTTTTATTTAAAAATGGTTACATGTTGGAACAGTATTTTCATGCATAATCTAGAGGGATATTTATATAAAAGTGAGAAGTCTTGCAGCACTATGTGTTGTCCACCACGCTCGAGTAGTTTTGGTATTTCCTGAGTAGTGTCAAGAACATCGCTTATCGTTTTTGACTGTCACACAGCGTCACCAAAAAAGGTTTTAGCATGTGCCCATAACAATGTGTGTACATATCTCTTGGTTCTCTATCCCTTATATGTGTAGCAACGCATTTCTTCATCCGTTCATTCATTTATCGAACGTTCGTTCATTCGGGTGCCGGATCAGATTGCCATTGGAGCGGCAGAGGGCAGTTATGGGGTTACCAATCCTAAATGGCGTTTTCTGGTTAAATTCTTACAAATATAGGCAGTATGTTTTTTAATTATGTTACACATTATATTGCCTTTATGCATCGTGTACATAACTGTCCACTTCATCTATGAGCCAGGTATATTGTTTGTAGCTTACGAAGAAGTTATAATTTTCAACAAGAGTTGGTCTTTGTTGACATTTTCGCCGGGCGAACATTCTTCACTTGTTTCATACTACAGTATAGGGTATTTTTTAATTGTGTCAAATTTAATTTTATGTGTAAGGCAATGTATTATTTACTGATGATATACATGTTCAAGTATGTGTAAAATATGATTTTGGCTAGATGAACTGATTTATTATGACTTTTATGAGCCGTTGTCATCAAGCCACTGTGCTTTTTGAATGAAATAATGGTGTAAATTTAAGGAATGAATTGCGGGGTTAATGTCATTTTCGGGGATATGAACGCAATTGGGCTGGTCAAAGTACGCGTGGAGTCCTTCGGACCACACACATTTTGACCAGCCCAATTGCGTTCATACCCCGATAATGACATTATCCCCGCAATTCTTTCCTTAATCAAAGTATATAAAGTGATACAGTGGCCTATCTAATTCTATAACCTTAATATGTTGTTTATGCTATATTGCTGAATGCTGAGATAACATGGTACACATGAGGTTACTTAGTGCTCAGGAGGTTACTTGATGTACATGAGGTCACTTGGTACACATGAGGTCACTTTGATTCCCTTTATGTTACTTTGTACATATGAGGTTATTGCGCATGCGTGTGAATGAAGATTCTGGGTATACATGTGGTTACTTGGTGTTGATGAGTTTACTGGGTGTACATGAGGTAACAAGGTGCTTTCGTGGCTGCTTGGTGTACATGAGATTACTTGGTACACATGAGATTACTTGATGTACATGAACTTACTTGGTAAGCATGAGGTGGATTAGTACGCTTTTGTTGTTAAGGATTAGTACACACGTGGAACTTTCTTCCGAAATACTTATGTTTGGAGTCGTGAAACCACTACAACTGAATGTTATTTGTCGTGCAAATCGGCCAATTCACAGTACAATTTTTTAAAAACAATATTTAGTGTTGTGTGACCCCATCTACTCGGTGTTATTCGGAACATCCGCCCATGTTCTATAGAAAACAACCTCGGATGTATATGGACGGTTTAAATTGTTAAAAAAAACTTTTTAACAACATTTAACTACGCTGCAAGCAGATCGCGTAGTAATTTCAATTGAACAGGAAACCTTAATGACTTTACAGTTGGATTCCAAATTATAAATGCCACTAGCGGATCCATCCCCCCTTTCCAACTGCCCAAGTTTAACTTATTTCGATATAGGAGAACAAAATAATGTAATACGCTCAAAGTGCACCATTTCGGACTGAAAATTGTTAAAGTTCGCGGAGTAACCCCAAACACCCGTGCCAACACTTTAAAACAAATAAATTTCGGTTCTGAGAGAGGGTTGCAAGTCAAAAGGTTATGCCCCTAAGTTACGCACCCTCAGACATCAAATCCTGGATCCGCCCCTGAATGTCAGTATACACTTAACGCCCGGCAATCAAGTTGAACTTACAAAATGCATATTAAAACACAGCACTTGAAACTATTATTTAAAACTTCACAAACTTTTCTACGGATGTACTGGCAATAATAATTATTATAAAGTGATTCAGTGGCCTATCTAATCCTATAACCTTAATATGTTGTTTATGCTATATTGCTGAATGCTGAGATAACATGGTACACATGAGGTTACTTAGTGCTCAGGAGGTTACTTGATGTACATGAGGTCACTTGGTACACATGAGGTCACTTTGATTCCCTTTATGTTACTTTGTACATATGAGGTTATTGCGCATGCGTGTGAATGAAGATTCTTGGTGTACATGAGGTTGCTTAGTGTACATGAGATTACTTGGTACAGTCCATAAAATTAGTTGGTGAACATGAGGTTATTAAGTACACATGAGGTTACATAGTACAAATGTGGTTGATTGGTAAACATGAGGTTACTTGATGCTCATGATGTTACTTGGTACGTATGAGGTTACTGCGCATGCGTGTGTGTATGAGGTCACTTGTTGTACATGAGATTTCCTGGTGTACATGAGTTTACTTCGTGTCCATTAGGTTACTTGGTGTTCATGACATTACGTGGTGTACATGTGGTAACATGTAGGACATGAGGTTCATTGGTTTACATAAAGTTACTTGGTGTTTATGATTTACAGGGTGAACATGAGGTTACTTGTTGTTTATGTGGTTATTTGGTAACACGAGGTTACTTTGTTAACACGAGGTGTGTTTACATGAGGTTACTAGGTGTACATGAGCTTACCTGGTGTACATGAGGTTACTTTGTGTATATAAGGTAACTTAGTACACATAAGGTTATATATTGTACATGAGATTACTTGGTGTTCATAAGGTAACTTGTAGGACATGAGGTTATTTGGTGCACCTGCGTTTACATGGTTTACATGAGGTCCAATCGTTTACATGAGGTTACTGGGTGTACATGAGGTTACTTGATGTACGTGAGGTTACTTGGTGCACTTGAGGTTAGTGGGTGTACATGAGGATACTGCGTGTACATGAGGTAACTTGGTGTACATGAGGTTACTCGGTATACATGAGGTTACTGTGTATACATGAGTTTACTTGGTTTACATGAGGTTACTTGTAAGACATGAGGATACTGTGTGTACATGAGGTTACTTGGTGTACATAAGGTTACTTGGTGTACATGAGGTAACTTGTATGACATAAGGTTACTTGGTTTACATAAAGTTACTTCATGTTTATGATCTACAGGGTGAACATGAGGTTACTTGTTGTTTATGTGGTTATTTGGTGAACACGAGGTAACTTTGTTAACACGAGGTGTGTTTATAAAGTTACTTGGTGTACATGTGGTTATTTTGGTGTACATGAGGTTACTTAGTGCACCTGCGGTTACTCGGTTTACATTAGGTTACATCGTTTACATGATGTTACTTGGTGTACATGAGGTTACTTGGTGTACATGAGGTTACTGGGTGTACATGAGGATATTGGGTGTACATGAGGTTTTTTGGTGTACATGAGGTTACTGGGTGTACATGAGGTTACTGGGTGTACATGAGTTTACTGGGTGCACATGAGGATACTGGGTGTACATGAGTTTACTGGGTGTACATGCGGATACTGATTGTACATGAGTTTACTGGGTGTACATGAGGATACTGGGTGTACATGAGGTTACTGGGTGCACATGAGGTTACTTAGTGTTGTTGAGTTTACTGGGTGTACATGAGGTCACTGGGTGTACATGAGGATACTGGTTGTACATGGGTTTACTGGGTGTACATGAGGATACTGGGTGTACATAAGTTAACTGGGTGTACATGAGGATACTGGGTGTACATGAGGTTACTTGGTGTACATAAGGATACTGGGTGTACATGAGTTTACTGGGTGTACATGAGGATACTGGTTGTACATGAGGATACTGGGTATACATGAGGTTACTTGGTGTTGATGAGTTTACTGGGTGTACATGAGGTAACGAGGTGCTTTCGTGGCTGCTTGGTGTACATGAGATTACTTGGTACACATGAGATTACTTGATGTACATGAACTTACTTGGTAAGCATGAGGTGGATTAGTACGCTTTTGTTGTTAAGGATTAGTACACACGTGGAACTTTCTTCCGAAATACTTATGTTTGGAGTCGTGAAACCACTACAACTGAATGTTATTTGTCGTGCAAATCGGCCAATTCACAGTACAATTTTTAAAAACAATATTTAGTGTTGTGTGACCCCAACTACTCGGTGTTATTCGGAACATCCGCCCATTTTCTATAGAAAACAACCTCGGATGAATATGGACGGTTTAAATTGTTAAAAAAAACTTTTTAACAATATTTAACTACGCTGCAAGCAGATCGCGTAGTAATTTCAGTTGAACAGGAAACCTTAATGACTTTACAGTTGGATTCCAAATTATAAATGCCACTAGCGGATCCATTCCCCCCCCTTTTCCAACTATCCAAGTTTAACTTTATTTCGATATAGGAGAACAAAATAATGTAATACGCTCAAAGTGCACCATTTCGGACTGAAAATTGTTAAAGTTCGCGGAGTAACCCCAAACACCCGTGACAACACTTTAAAACAAATAAATTTCGGTTCTGAGAGAGGGTTGCAAGTCAAAAGGTTATGCCCCTAAGTTACGCACCCTCAGACATCAAATCCTGGATCCGCCCCTGAATGTCATTATACACTTAACGCCCGGCAATCAATTTGAACTTACAAAATGCATATTAAAACACAGCACTTGAAACTATTATTTAAAACTTCACAAACTTTTCTACGGATGTACTGGCATACAAACGAGGTTGATTTCGATGGAAAATGGCCGAGTAATTCCGAATGGCTCGGGATGAGCAATCGTTACACTTAGGCAGTCTTCGGCAAGCTCGGGATATACTTATTTTGTTGGGCATTCCGAATGTAGAAACGCCTACTAAACCAGAAGTCGTGAACTCCTATTGAAATTAATACGGGATACAATCTCGGCATGTTTAAAATGTGTCTAGATTTGGAGAAAAATATTGTTAATTAAGCAAGGTTGTAACAAGGCTTATCATTGGGATATTGTGTAATAGTGTGACGTTGATCGGAATTTGTAGTTTCTTCGTTTCAGTACAAAACAATTACTTCCTTGTAACCAAATATATTTCATTTAGTTCGTGGATCTTTTTAAACTCAAGAGAGAAAATGGAATATAATTTTGAATCATTAATATCTTCCCATAAATGGTGTTGGAGTTCGAGAGGATCTAGAACTCAGTGTTATTGTTCGTGGAAAAGGGTCAATACGCTATAAAATATACAGGAAAAGTATTTCCTACAACTATTCGGCAAACTCCGGTAAGCTCGAAATAGACAATCGTTACAGCTCGGCAGTCTTCGGTAAACCCGGGTCATGGAAAGACCCACTTGACAGTCATAACATTTCGAAATGTTGACACAGGAATAAAATACGGCATATTAAAAACATTTTTTTTTAATTTGAAAATGATTGTAAATTTTGTACGGTTTTACTATGCTTATCATTTTGATATCGTGTTTTATGTCAGTGTTATGTTGATCGGAATATTGGTTTTCTTTGGTTTTCTTTGTATCATCTCAGTGCAAAATTATTAACTTCCTAGTTTCAAAATAAACAGAAACTGACTGTTTGAACTAGTTTGTGAGTCATTTTTAAACACAAGAAAGAAAATGGCATCTAATTTCAAATCAACCATTCAGGTGGGCTGTGACTTCATCCATGATTTTACCTGCTCTCTTTGTAAAGAGAACGGATTTAACACCGAAGCTCACCATTGTTGTACTCAATGCACAAACTATTACTGCCAAAACTGTGTTTCAAAACATAACGTAGTATATAAGAAGCACGCGGTGCTCGGCCGGAAGGACTTGAAGAAATGGGAGGCTGCCCATGGAATGGTGGACGCCCTGGAAAGATGCGGGATGCACCCCGGGGAGGCACTGAAGCTGGTATGTGGTGACCATGACCAGTTGTGTTGTCCTGTGTGCGTCGCCGTGGACCACAGGTATAAAAAATATGACAAATTAAGGTGCACAACATAGGTTCATGCAATTTTATTATTATTATTATTATTATTATTATTATTATTATTATTATTATTATTATTGTTATTATTTTTTATTTTTTATTTTTTTATTATTATTATTATTATTATTATTATTATTATTATTATTATTATTATTATTATTATTTATGCATTATAAGGTTAAACTCATTTGACTTTGAAACAAAACAAAGCTGGCGATTTGTAAATATTAAAGAAATATCAGCCTTTATATATAATATATTTCATTTAATAGGTACGTGGCCATAAATTCCCAAGTTTAAAAATTACAAATATTTTTTTTTTATCCGTATTCACATCATATGCCTTTTTTGTTTTGATTGTTTGAATTTAAAATGAGTTAAACATTAGCATGCATGTTTCGCGTCAACCTATATAATGCGCCTTTGCTGTTATTCGTGCGTCGCCCTGGACCACAGGTTTGAAGGAAGAAAACGTCAATTTAAAGGCGCACAACATAGTTTGATGCAAAAATATTTTATTGTTTCTATAAATTGTTTTTGAACGTATTTGACTTTTCTTCATATAAACCGAAAAAAAGAGCTTATAATTGTGTACATTTTACAAAAATATATGTATTTAAACATGCAAACATGGCGATTTCAATTAATAACTACGTGGCCACATATTCCCCAGTTAAAAAAAATCACTGAATCTGTACACAAATATTATTAAATTAAAAATCATAATAATGCATTAAAATCAAAAAGAAAACCCACATAAATAAGGTAACAATTAGTTAATGCACATCTGTTTACAAATGTTTCAAAACTTCTTTGTTTCAGACAATGCTCCAAAATCCATCCTATTCCAGATGTAGCAAAAGGTGTTCAGAGAAATATTGAGTTTCAACAAATTCCAAAGAAGATAGCTGAACTTGAAAAGCAATTCGAGCTAATGAAAGAAGCAAGAATGAAGAAAACGACATCTCTGAAAAAGACGCGGGCAGCCATTTCTGATGAAATTAAAACTATACGTAAAAAGATCAACGAACTCCTTGATAAGATTGAGAAGGCAACTTTACAGGACTTGGACGAAATGATAGCTAAACTTGAAAAAAAACTAAAGAAAGATATTGAAACTTGTGACGGAATGAATATCGAACTGCAAAACATGATTGCCGCTTTTCAAACCAAATCAAAATCAAGCGAGTCAAATTCATATATTGCGTACAGAAAGAGCCAGGATATGATTTCACAAGCAAACGATCATCTTCGTGGCATATCAGACATTGAGTGTTACAATGTAACATTTCAAGCCATTAATCTTATCGAAGAACTTTTATTTTCAATAAAGACGTTTGGAGCGATTGAAGAACAAACTGCTACGACCAAACAGCGAGAAGATCCCCATTCCGATCCAAACCACGTCTTCAGTGTTGCAGAGTACAAGGAGTACAACGTGAAGATGAGTGATGACAAATGTCAATGTGTTATCCGTGGCGTATGTGAACTGCCTAGTGGAGAGTTTGTCATAGCAGACATGCATAATTGTAAAGTGAAGCTCGTGGACAAGGAGTACAGGGTGATCGACTACTGTGATGTCCCGGAGTATCCATGGGACGTGTGCCACATTGACGGAAATGAAGTGGCCGTTTGTATTAACAGTGTTAATTCTGATAGTCGAGGACTTTATTTCATTAATGCTATGAAAGGGAACTTCGTAACTACGAGCAAGTTAAGCTTCACCCATAGATGTTATGCCGCAGCTCATCATGGTGGCCAGCTTTACATATCCTCCGGTAACGCCCTCTACGTCTACACGATGTCGGGAAAGAAGGTGAAGAAGCTGTACGAGGGCAAGTCTGGGGGATTCACGGTGCAGACATGTGCCATCAGTAACGACGGGAAGACAATCTACATCACAAACAACAGTAAACATCAACTGATTTCCCTAGACAACAAAGGCAACAAGCTGGCCTTACTCGCTGACCTTGACATTGAAGAACCTACCGGAGTACACGTGAAAGCTGCTGGACATGTGTTCGTCTGCTGCGAAGGCTCCAACACAGTGCTGCAGGTTGACAAAGACGGGAAGAAAAAGTTGACCATACTGGCAAGGAAGAAAGACGGACTGAACGAACCGCGTGATTTATTCTTCAGCAGCCGCACTTCCTCTCTGATTGTTGGTGGAAGGAAAGACACACTTCTTGTTATCAAGTTAAATTAAAACTAAAATCTTTCAATGTTTGATTTGGTACTATCGAACAGGAATGTTCCATATTGTTGTTGCAAAGTATATTGTAGTATTGTCATACATGTATATAATTGTTTTGTTTAGACCGCATGCTATAAGTAATATGATATGAATCCTAAAGCATCTTGTGAATACTCATATGTTGGACAATTTATATCCCACAAACTATGTGAAAGATTATATAAATATGTTTTATTTGATGAATGTAGACTGTTCAATTTTCGTGTATATATATATATATATATATATATATATATATATATATATATATATATATATATATATATATATATATATATATATATATATATAGAACACCGTCATATTGACTTTATTATTAAAATTTGAATATAATGGTGATTTACTCGAATAATATACACACAGTCAGGTGAAATGCAATAAAAAATATAATAAAACAATCTCTTAATTCAATGTCGGAGATAGGGTTCACGTAAACGATCAGAAAATCATCTTTTGAAAAATGCATACTCGATTTCAAACGTATACTGAACCTAATTTTGAAGGATAGATTCTCAAGAACGCAAACAAAAATCACAACATACATATCACTTATAACATCGACAGTCTCGGTTAGATTGAGACTTACATCTCACGTTTTACATAGACAGTCTCGGTTAGTTTGAGGCTTATATCCAACGGTTAACATGGACAGTCTCCGTTGGATTGGGATTTACATCTCACGTGTTACATCGACAGTCTCGGTAAGATTATGACCCTCATTCCACATATGAAATCGTCAGTTTCAGCTAGAATGCGACTGCTGATACATTGAAATGGTAGGTTCATCTCAGTCCAGTATGAATCATAACGCGAATGATTTGATGAACAAAACTAGGAAAATATTGAGAACTAAAGTATCAAGGTATGACAGTTACAAAATAATATGCTTAGAATAAAAGTGTTGTTAAAAATGTAACTTTTCCTTTACTGAAGATAGATCATTCTTTTTTCCAGAAATTGTAGAGTTTATTTAAAGTTAAATATAATTGAACAACTTACAAGCAACTATTCCTTTACTGAAGATAAATAATTTATTGTTCAATTATATAGAGTTTAGTTACAACTACTTGTTAATGAACAACACCAAGAAACGATTCATTTACTGATTACAGATGTGTTTTATTTACTTCAAATGAAACCGCACACAAACTTAATTTAATTTTAACATATTACAACATTATATTTATCACTCTCGTTGGCACGATGTTACGCGAGAGTTTGGTTTTATGTTGTGGTGGAAACTGGCTTACCCGGAGAAAACTACTTATTCGGTTTTGTGACCACACGCCAAACTCACATGCTCTCAGGCCGGGAATCGAGCCCGGGTCGCTCCGATGATAAGGGCAAACTTATGTTGACCACTGCGCTAATCAAACAACCTAAAACAGAAGCTGGCCAGTGTCTCTATAATTTATAACCAAGTTTTAAAATCCAAACAGCTTAGTTGTAATATTACGTTTGATACGTTTAAAGCTGCACTCTCAGAGATTGAACGTTTTGATAACTTTTTCTTTCTTTGTATTTGAACGAGCCAATTTTTGCGAAAATCCATGGAAACCAGTTATATAAGACTGCTGACAAAAATTCAAATCGAACAATTTTATATATAAGTTTAAAAAATTGATATATTATGCATTTTTCTTAAACTGTTCCTAACGGTTTCCAAGACAAAAATAAAAAATGACCAATCTTCGAGATTGCAGCTTTAATGCTTATATTTCATTCTTTCTGTACACACAGGAAGGAACACCTGCTTTCAGGAAGGGACATATGATTTCAGGAAGATTAAGGACTACATCTCACGTATAACATCGAAAGTTTTGGTAAGATTCAGACTTACATCTCAAGTATAACATCGATATTCTCTGTTAGACTGAGACTGACATCTCACGCGTAACATCGACAGTCTTGGTTAGATTGACACTTACTTCTCACGTTTACCATCAACAGTCAATTGGAATGAGACTTACATGTCACATACTAGTACAATATAACAGACCAGTTTGATTTAAACTTACAACTAACGTGTAACATCGACAGTCTCTGTTAAATAGAGACGTTGATCTCACGTTTACCATCGACAGTATTATTTTCAGGAAGGGACACATTATGACAGGAGGGAAGTCATAGATTCTGAAAGTAACAGATGCTTTTATGAAGAAACATTTGATTTTAGAAAGGGACACATGGGACATGATTTCAGGAAAAGAAATATGATTTTAGGAGGGGACACATGATTTCAGAGAGGGACACATGACTTGAGGAAGATATACCTGTTTTCCGGATAGGACATCTGCTTCCAGGAAGAATCACATGATTTCAGGAAGGGACACATCTTTTCAGGAAGGTACACAGTAAGGGACACATTTTGACAGAAGAGAGGTATTAGTTTCTGAAAGTAACAAATGCTTTTAGGAAGAAGCATTTTATTTTAGAAAGGACCACATGGGACATGATTTCAGGAAGGAACACATGATTATAGGGGAAAATATTCAGGAGGGGACTCATGATTTCAGGAAGGGACACATGATTTCAGGAAGGGACACATGATTTCAGGAGGGGACTCATGATTTCAGGAGGGGACTCATGACTTCAGGAAGGAATACATGATTTCAGGAGGGGACACATGGTTTCAGGAAGGGACACCTGATTACAGGAAGAGAAATATGATTTCAGGAGTGGACTCATAATTTCAGGAAGGGGCAGATGATTTCATGAAGAGACACATGATTTCAGGAAGGGACAGATGATTTCATGAAGGGGCAGATGATTTCATGAAGAGACACATGATTTCAGGAAGGGACAGATGATTTCAGGAGGAGACATATGATTTCAGAAAGGAACCCCTGATTTCATGAAAATACACATGATTTCAGGAAGGGACATATAATTTCAGGAAGAGACACATTATTTCATGAAAAGACATATGATTTCAGGAAGATACACATGATTTAAGGAGGAAACTCATGGTTTCAGGAAGAGACATATGATTTCAGGAAGGGACACATGATTTCAGAAAGAGACATATGATTTCATGAAGGGACTCATGATTTCAGTAGGGGACTCATGATTTCAGGAAGAGACACATGGTTTCAGGAAGAGACTCATGATTTCAGGAAGAGACTAATGATTTCAGGAAGGGAGACATGATTTCAGGAGGGACTCATGATTTCAGGAAGAGACATATGATTTCATGAAGGGACTCATGATTTTAGGAAGAGACTAATGATTTCAGGAAGGGAGACATGATTTCAGGAGGGACTCATGATTTCAGGAAGAGACATATGATTTCAGGAGGGACTCATGATTTCAGGAAGGGACACATGATTTCAGGAAGAGACATATGATTTCATGAAGGGACTCATGATTTCAGTAGGGGACTCATGATTTCAGGAAGAGACACATGATTTCAGGAAGTGACTCATGATTTCAGGAAGAGACTAATGATTACAGGAGGGAACACATGATTTCAGGAGGAGTCACATTATTACAGGAGGGGACACATGATTTAAGGAGGAGTCACATTATTACAGAAGGGAACACATGATTTCAGGTAGAGACACATGATACCAGGAGGGAAAACATGATTTCAGGAGGGGACACATGATTGAAGGAGGGGACATATGATTTCAGGAGGAGTCACATGATTACAGGAGGGGACACATGATTTCAGGAGGGGACACATGATTACAGGAGGGGACCCATGATTTCAGGAGGGGACACATGATTTCAGGTAGAGACACATGATTACAGGAGGGAACACATGATTTCAGGAGGGGACACATGATTACAGGAGGTGACACATGATTACAGGAGGGAACACATGATTACAGGAGGTGACACATGATTACAGGAGGGGACACATGATTACAGGAGGGGACACATAATTACAGGAGGGAACATATGATTACAGGAGGTGACACATGATTTCAGAAGGGAACACATGATTTCAGGAGGGGACACATGATTACATGAGGGAACACATGATTGAAGGAGGGGACTCATGATTACAGGAGGGAACACATGATTTCTGGTAGGGACACATGATTACAAGAGGGGACTCATGATTTCAGGAGGAGTCACATGATTTCAGGAGGGGACTTATGATTTTACGAAGGGACACTGGCGTTCAGCTGTTAACACATTATTTCAGGAAGGAACACATGATTTCAGGAAGGAACCCCTGATTTCAGGAAGGAACGGATGATTTCAGGAAGAGACACATGATTTCAGGAGGGGACTTATGGTTTTACGGAGGGGCACATGCGTTCAGCTGTTGACATATAATTTCAGGAAGGGACACATTATTTCAGGAGGGAACACATGATTTCAGGAAGGAACACATGGTCATTCTCTGCCTTAAAATAGCATACACATGTACCCACCTTACTTCACGACCCTGCTTTAGTATGTTTTACATATACATTACAACTCACGTATTTATTAAAAACTGATGCACGGTTAACAACTGATAAAGTTAAATATCCTTCATTAGATTATTAAAAAGAATGGTTGCAATAATCAGTAAATATATGCGTAAATTTGACCTGTCACGTATGCATAGGCAATCCAAAAAATCACATTTAATAACAAGTACTTTGAAATTTGGAAGGTGGATTTTTTTTGTTGTTGTTGATTTCCTGTTCATAGATGAATAAAGTTTTATGTTTAATGCTTACCATTGTTTTGTTTAATATTTTCTTTTCTTTTAGATATGATCACAAGCATTATTTTGCAATTAGCGCACCGGCAGGTAAATTGATTGAGACATATTATGCGAGCGCAGTCAAAATTTGCAGACATTACAAAAGCAGTAGGTACGAAAATCAGAACACACCGTAATCCAATACCGCACTGATTGCAATTAATTGACTATATAGGCTATTTTTTGCCAATTTTGGTTAAGGTTAAATCACAATCAGAGAACATTAAAATGGAAGTAGGTACGAAAATCAGAACAACCCGTCAACCTATTCCGCACGGAATTGCAATTAAGGAATTGAGCTTCAAAGAGACACGATAAAATATTTTTCTTACATTTGAATGCATTATAATCTTTCGCTCATTTGACTTTAAAAGACCAAAACCAAAAAAGGCATGTGATTTGTGTACCAAATAAAAAAATATAAGCGATATTTTGGCGCTTTTTTAACTTGGGATTTTATGGCCACGTAGCTATAAATGTCATTAGAACCAGCATCTTTAAAGGCAAATATGTTTTAATATATATACTTATCATCTGTTATTCTATCATAAAGTCAATTGAGTTTAACTCAATAGTACATTAAAAATACAAAAAAGTAGGTTGCATCAACCTAAACTGCGAATATTTAAAGCTGCACTCTTACAAATTGACAGTTTGGGTTTTTTTATTTTATGTCTCAGAATCAGCTCATTTTGGCATCAGTGCCTTCATTCATACTCTAGTTATTATTAATTGGACAAACTTTTTGTGCCGAAGGTCACCGCGACCATGACCTTTGACCTTTAAAAAACCAAAAAAGGTCATCTGCTGTTTTTGCCAATTTTATGGACCGAAGAAACGATCATACTCTAGTTATCAATCGGACAAGCTTTTTCGTGTCCAAGGTCATCGCGACCGTGACCTTTCACCTATTGAACTCAAAATCAATATGGGTCATCTGCTGGCAATAACCAACGTCCATAGCAACTTTGAAGAATTAAGGCCCTACGTACTCTAGTTATTTATTGGAGAAGTCATTTGTGTCCACCTTTGAACTACTGAACTCAAACTTTATACGGGCAATTTGCTGGTCATGGCCAACCTCCTCGCTTAGTTTGAGGACCGTATGACCAAGCATATTCTAGTTATCAATCGGACAAGTCTTTTGTGTTGAAGGGAACCACGACAGTGACCATCGAACTACTGACCCCTTAATCAATAGGGGCCATCCGCTGGTCATTAACAAACTCCCTACTAAGTTTGAGGGCCTTAAAGGGGCTGTACTCCTTATGATAAAAAAAGAAAATTGTCGAAAACTGACATAAACTTGGCATTTGTTTTTACATTTTGTTACCTGTTTTTAAAATTATGATATCAAAGCGTAACACATTCTATTAGACAATTGTCCTGAGATTCGTTACAGAAAAAAAAACTTTGTTGGTGCCAATCTGGTGTACAGTCCCTTTAAGCATAAGAATACTATAGTATTAGAACTATATTATATCGGATTAGGTTTGGTCTACCGACCTACCGCCGACCGACCGACCGACCGAGTGACCGACCGATCGACATGTGCAATGCAATATACCCCCGCTTCTTCGAAATGGGGCATAATAACAAAGAACGGCCAATCATATCCCTACGCTCAGGTACAGGTATATATATTTCACAGATACGTCCACGAGTTGTATTTAAAAAAAGTTTATGAATGGTATAGTTTTTATTGAAATTTACAACTCATTATGATTTATCGGAAATCTAAAAAAGTGTTGAATGTTTTTGAACATATAATACGTTTTGATAGATCTTGGTTTTTACATGTATTATCTTTTGACTCCAATACTTCCACATTGACGTCTGCATTGCATTATGGGGAATCGTAATCAAATGATAAAACCTCTTTCCTTTCGGTTATTTTCGGAAAATAGCTCATTGTGCTTATTAGTTCTGGCTTCCATAAATGTCGCTATTTTATTTTTTTGACATTTACGCGACATAACAGGTCTATCAGCACTATATAAACTGTTCGATGAAGTTCTTTAGCTATGGGCAATTGTGCTTTTATATCAAATATCCGATTCTTGTATCCTGTATCTTGACTCGCTGATCAGCACGCATAAATAACCACGGTGTATTTTCTCTTCAATGGCCTATATTTTCATTGTATATACTTGTTGAATGTTTAAAAAATAAATCAAATAATATACGTTCTCTTATGTCAATGTCCTAGATATGCACTAGTCAATTGTTACCACCTACCCCCCCCCCCCCCCCAGGTCTGGGGATTAGCGGGGACTTTGACTTTTGATTCGGCCAACCCCGTGTAAAATCCCCACCTTGCGGGGACGAACAGATGGTAAAATCCCCGCCAAATGCCCCCGCACCCCAGGAACCCTAGGTTTGACCCATTCCCCGCTATATTTTGCAAAAACCGCATTCACCCGGCACTGGGGGGGGGGGGGGGGCACCTGGAAGGTAAACACAAGGCCCATTTCCCCGGCTATCCCCGGTATACCCCCGGACCTAGAGGGCCGTCGTTACAATTGACTGGTGCATTAAAGTTCTATAAAGTATCAAAATAAACTTGTACCCAATATTGAACTCTCAGGGTGTCCTGTTATATGAACCAATCGGAACACTTCGACTATTTCCGCCATACGCCGGAGGAAAATTGCCGAGGTGCTCCGATTTAGTTTGAACATGTTTGTTTAGCTAAATCTAAGACAGGCTTAAAGTATTCTTTGCTTAACTCACATGTCTCGAGTAGATTTAATGTTTGTTGGTCGGTAGATAATATTTTGCTTATATTTTTTGTTCGAATTGGAAAATTCAAAGAAAGATATAGACTTACTAAAGCATACATGTGCGCTGCGTAGGTTATGTTGTAACTGTATTAATTGATTCCTCAAGACGGGATCAGATGAACGAGAAACTTAATGTTTAGATTCAACAACCATAATGACTTAAGGCTTGAATAACCTTCAACAGAAAAGGGATGAAAATTTAAAATGTATGAGCATTTTAGAACAACCTTATTGCCATCGTGTTCAAAATCATCGTCGGATACCCCCGATATACACTACGCTATGCTTCGTTGTGTACCGTGGGCAATTATGTTAAGAAAATCTCGTAATCATAAAAAATCATCAGGCAGTTTCATTGGTTCCGCAAAGTACCAGATGCATTACGGTTGAAAATTATTATAGCGATTGCCGGAATTAAACCGGGTCCGCCTCCTCAGTACAATTATATTTGGCAGTAGTCAAGACCACACGGCCACGGAGGCTATTGATACTGTAAAGTTATTGAACAATATTTGAGAGTAGCATGCGAATTCATTGGAAGAAGAGTTGTCTCTCCTTCGTCATGCATATTCATTAAACGAGACTTTGTCAGTCAATTGTCCCACGGTATGAAATGAAAAGCATTACGTCACAGCGCGTGACTCATCTGGCATGGGGGGATGCCAGATGGAGTTTTCCAACACGGCTGAATTCACCGGAAATGCCTATCCGGTGTGCTAGAAATCTTCTTACGTCGTTTCCTAACTTAAGGGTCTTTCCTAATTTTAGAATCTCTTAGTCATATGAAATGTAAACGATTTTTCCCAAATTCATTATTGAACTTAATGAAAAAAAAAATAATAATTTTTTAAAATACTAATAAATTGATTTGAATTTGAAATTGAAACATTTTATCAATCAAATTAAGTAAGTATGATATTTGATATTATTTCACTGTTGTGAAATTATAGCCCGCTCTCAGTTTCCATTTCCGAAATGACGTTACGTTCGCATACAATTTGGCGCTCTTCTAAAAACCTACAATAAACAGTCACTTCGTATCATTTTAAGGCAAATAAGAGTAAGATCGCAATATGTTTCACCTCGTGAACACCAAAAGTAAATATATACCGGTTGGTGGTAACTCGGTGAAATATATAACGATCTTACACTGAAACAAACAATTATCCAACTTTTTTTTATTTTTATATTTTTTCTTCAGATATCCTTTTTATGTGACAAACTTTGACACTTTTTTATTTTTGATTTGTTTCAATCTGTTTCTGGTATGTTTGCTTTTATATGATTGCGTCACTGATTGACAATCTGCTTGATATCATAGGAAAGAACAGAACATTTATTTAGAAACAATCGAACCCCGTTGGCTCGAACATCCAGGCGCTGGTGGAAAAACATCGAGCCTCGGAAAATTCGATCCAAGCGGGTATGCTCATCATTAATATATAGAAATCGGTCCTTAAAACCGTTTCGAGCCTACCAGGAATTCGAACCAAGCGAGTTCGAAGCATCAAGGTTCGACTGTTCAAGCATATACAGCTTATGATCATCAAAACAATCATTATAGCATTCACAACCGCAAAGATAAATTATCGATATCACAACTATTGGTTTTAACTATTCTGTTTTTGTTTTCAATGAATTTTACACGTTTCAATCAAAGAAGTTCAAGAGTCTGGTATATTTTGGAAGAGTTGTGACAAGAAGTCTATAACGCATCGATTGTAATTTCTCAAGTGAAAACGACCAAATGTCAGCAGTGTAGGTTAAGATGATATTTTAAACATGTGCCATGTATTTACGACATTTGTCGTAAATCTTCTTAAAAGTACTTTAAGTTTCCATTTCTACAATTGACATAACTTGTGCCTCTAAATAGGGTTTAATGTTGAATGTTCAACAATTGGTTTGGCCCTGTAATGTTTATTGTATTATTTACAATTAAACCTTGCACAAGCTTGCTTATTATAAGCTAATAATGGGATAAATGATTTTACAAAATTAAGATTAAAATAACCTGTCATGATCAAATACTTCCTTATGTATATGAAGCGTGAGTCATCTAGAGGTATGGCTATGATGATGACAGTCTTTAAACGGTGATATTCCCCGGGTATTTCGCTCGTTAATATATGGATGTAGTGCAGTGTTATTTATTTTCACTGCACTCATATTCAAGGTCGGGTAGCCTAAGCCAGAAATATTATGTAGGCCTGTTATTTAAACAAAGTAAATACTCATATTGTATTTGATGTATTTGTGATATGTCCTTTCAAATAATACAAACATTATATGGCGTATCCTAGAATGAATATTTAATCTGTAATAAGTGGTTGAAAATAAACATCCCATAAAAAGACAATGTGATGAATGATATAAGAGTAACATATGTACAACATTAAGGATACGACATATCAATTACATGTATAGTACAACCCCGTTGGCTCGAACTTGCTTCGCTCGATTTGGCTCGAACTTGCTTCGCTCGATTTCCTCGTTGGCTCTAACTGGATGTAAACGACCGATTTCTTTATATTGAAGGTAAACATTCCTGCATGACTCGAATTCTCCGAGGCTCGAGGTATTTTCGCCTGTCCGTGGGACTTCGAGTAAACGGTGTTCGACTTTACGTATATGTGAAGCATTCGATCTGTTGTATTTGTTGTGCTTGATAATAATTTCTTGTCATACCAATTATAGTTTTATTGTGTCCATTTCAGTTCATTCTGGTGCGTCAAAAAAAGGAAGCATTGCTCTAAGATTGTTTGAAGTCTGGTGTAAATGTACAGGCGGTATTTACCGTTAAGTTTTAAAGGCGCACACTATAGTGTTGATGCCAAAAAGAATTTCTTTATTAGTATGCAGCATAATTGTGTTTTACTCATTTGACTGTTATGATTAAGACTAAAACATGCATATCATTTAGTTTAAACTCCATTTATTAAACAAATAGCATGCAAACATCCATAAAACATTTAGGCACAAATATAAAATTAGCGATATGTTGGCTCTCTGTTTACTGGGTATTTTGTGGCCACGTAGGTATATTTTTTTTATGAAGGCTTATATGTTTTTATCTGAACACAAAACATATATTTTTTGTGTTTATAATGAAATGTATGAGTTAAACACGATTATGCATTTAAATTATTCAATTCTACCGCATCAACAACCTTGTTTCTTAGTAATATATAAGTGTATATATGTGGAATAGACATGTTCTTATGTCAAACTGACAATGCTGTTATTTTTTATTGGATGTAATACCATGTCAATTGGACATATAACAATGTCGTAAGGACATAATACCATGTGGACATAATGTAATCTCTTTAGGACATAATACAATGTCGTTAGGACATAATACCATGTCGTAAGGACATAATTCCATGTCGTTAGGACATAATACCATGTCGTAAGGACATAATACCATGTCTTTAGGACATAATACCATGTCGTTAGGACATACTACCATGTCGTTAGGACCTAATATTATGTCGTTAGGAGATAAAACCATGTCGTAAGGACATAATACTCAGTCGTTAGGATATAATTCCCTGTCGTTAGGACATAACACCATGTCAATTTGACATATTACAATGTCGTTAGGGTATAAAACCATGTCGTTAGGACATAATACCATGTCGAATGGACAAAATATCATGTCGTTAAGACATAATACCATGTCAATTAGACATATTACAATATCGTTAGGACATAATTCCATGTCGTAAGGACATAACACCTTGTCAATTTGACATATTACAATGTCGTTAGGACATAATTCCATGTCGAAAGGACATAACACCAGGTCAATTTGACATATTACAATGTCGTTAGGACATAATAACATGTCGTATGGACATAACACCATGTCAATTTGACATATTACAATGTCGTTAGAACATAATTACATGTCGTTAGGACATACTACCATGTTGTTGGGGCATAATTCCATGTTGTAAGGTCATAAAAAACATATCGTTAGAACATAATACCATGTCGTTAGGACATAATACGATGTCGTTAGGACATACTACCATGTCATTAGAATATAATACTATGTCGTTAGGACATAATACCATGTCGTTAGAACATAATACTGTATCGTCAGGGCATAATACCATGTTGTTGGGGCATAATTCCATGTCGTAAGGAAATAACACCATGTCAATTTGACATATTACAATGTCGTTAGGACATAATAACATGTCGCAAGGACATAACACCATGTCAATTTGACATATTACAATGTCATTAGAACATAATTACATGTCGTCAGGACATAATACCATGTTGTTGGGGCATAATTCCATGTTGTTGGGGCATAAAAACATATCGTTAGAACATAATACCATATCGTTAGGACATAATACGATGTCGTTAGGACATACTACCATGTCATTAGAATATAATACTATGTCGTTAGGACATAATACCATGTCGTTAGGACATAATACCATGTCATTAGAATATAATACTATGTCGTTAGGACATAATTACATGTCGTAAGGACATAATACCATGTCGTCAGGACATAATACCATATCGTTGGGGCATTAAACAACGTTGTTAGGACATGTTACCATACTATAATCTGAATTCCAAACTACTGACTGGTTAGTAGTTGAATATTCCCAAATAATCCATTGGAAATGGTCGAATATCCGACTGGCAAATATACGCATAAAGGTGATTCAAAACTGTGTTTGTTACGAAGATGCATATGTATTCATAAATACAAGACCCAAAACATTAAATGTTTTCCTTTTAACCTTAAAAAAATCTGAATCCCCAACTGTTTGGGAGTTGAAAATACGCGAATAACCGACTGGAAATTGTTGAATATCCGACTTGCGAATTTTCGAAATACAGGTGCATTAAGCCAGTGTTTGTCAAGAATAAACATGTGTGTAGATGCATTAACATACAAATGGCTTGTTTTTGTATGTGTGTACCTTTTTAACCACGAAATAAGAAGAAAACAATTCGAATCCCCAACCACCAACCACCAACTACCTTTTAACTTTACCGGCATCGTTAATGGCTGTGTAACATTTCTTACAATGTTGGTCAAAAGTAATTAGAAAACATTATAGTTTGAAATAATCATAGATGAAAGTTGAACTAAACATTTATTAAGGTTATATATGAATTAAAATCAAATTTTAACAATCATTTTACACATTTAAACGAAGATAGACACTATACTTATACTGAAAATGAGTTCCTTGTAGAATACATTCTCTAAGAACAACGCCTTTATCATCGTTTTTAATTTAAAATACGAAAGAAATAAGGCAGTTGAAAAAAATGAGTGCCCCCTCCCCATTTCTTTTTAAAAAAAGTTACTGGGAAACTAAAGTGTAATCATAATCGATTATCAGACATCCGATTTACTTATCCAAAAATACAACATCTGAAAGTTTTGTTATTCAAGCTAAGTGCAAGCTGTTGAGGACAGCTAGCTAGTATTTATCGACCATCAAATGTTTTCGTACGTATTGCCAGTGGTATATAAGGTGGTAATACAGAATTTCTCCCCCCCCCCCCCATACTTAAATGTTCAATTTTGCATATATATTTGACAAATGTCATCCGACTAAAACAAAACAATTAATACAGCATAGAACAAATATAAATTATATAGAATTGTAGTTGGTTATCAATATACATGTATATCATTGATTTCATAAAGTTACTTTTTATACGTTTATACCAGGTACGTGTGCTTAATATAGGATATACAACCGGTCACCTTTTAACACCAAAAAGACACAAAACATTTAACCATATTGTATTTATTTGTTGATTTTAAATACAGGAAGATATTATGGAGAACTATATATTGCTTTGAAAAAGGTCATTTCTCCCCCATTGGTCGTTGATGAGAAATAATTAATGATGGACATGATTTTTCTACTTTTGGACTGAAGACGAATAAATATAGGATCATATACTGGTCATTTTTAACCTGCATACCTAGTATGAAGTTCCTGGTTCTATGTATGAAGTTCCTGGATGGGAGCATTCTTTAGCCATTCATTTGTTTTGCCTCAAGGTCACTGCGACCTTTAGGTATTGAGCGGAAACAATGATTCATCTTAAGGTCGACGCCAACATAGCGCTTTTAAACTGAATGTCACCACCTTTAACCTACGTGTGCTGATCTCAAAATCAATTGCATACCATGTATAAAGTCCTTAGTACAAAGGATTTTAATTATTAAGGGGATACCATTTTTCAGCTCAATGTCACTGCGACCTCCACCATTGTCCTCAGAATCAATAGGGGATATTTACTGGTCACGATCAATCTGCATACTAAGTATGAATCTCCTGGGTCTAAGTGTTCCATATTCCATACAACGCTCATATCCCTTCAACCTTTCTCATCACCGCTCTTTTGCTTAAAACTATCAGTGTTTGATTTGGTACTATCAAACTTGGATTTTCCTAACTGTTGCAAAGTTCATTGCAGTATTGTTATATAAAATTGTTGTGTTTCGACACCTGGTTATAAGTAATATGATAGGAATCTAAAAGCCTTTTGTGAATACGTATATTTTATCAAATTTGGGTCAATTTAATATGACATAAACTACTGGTAGCATTATGTTCTTTTTGATGAGTATACATTATTAAAAAAAAATCGTGTGTATATATTACTTATTGACGAGCATATTAATGTATTCTTATTTGTTATATTGCTTCCTTTTTGTGAAATTTATTCAAAACGAAGCGAATGAACGCTTTATATCAAACTCGTTTTGGCATCAATTAATTCGTTGACAATTCGATTGAAAAATGATGGAGATTTACTTGTGTATTTCACACACAGTCAAGTGAATTGCAATCGAACAATAATAAAACAATCTCTTTATTCAATGTCGGTGATAGGGTGCACATGAACCATAGACAACTAGTTTTTGGAATAATGCATACGAAGTTGTGAACGTATACTCAAATCAATTTTGAAAGATAGAATCTCCAGAGCACAAACCAAAAACACAAAAAAACACTAAACGTATAACATCGACAGTCTTAGTAAGAATAAGACTTACTTCTCACGTATAACATCGTTAGTCTCGGTTAGATTGAGACTTACATCTCACATATAACATCGACAGTGTCCGTTAGACTGAGACGTACATGTTACGTTTAACATCGAGAGTCTCTGTTAGACTTAGTACTTCCCACGTTTAGAGTTATCAGTTTCGGCTCTATTGCGACTATTCATTCACTATAATGGCAGGTGCAGTCCGAACGATCCGACCGTTACCGGAAAAAGTTTATCGTTTTATGTCACAATAACGCGGGAAAAATAATCTCTTTAACGCTTATGACAACAATTCTTTATTAGTTTGTTTTTGATATTGTCAAACATAGAGCTCCCACTTAGGGACCAGTTCATGAATTGCAGAAGAATGCTTTTGATAGTTTCCACGTTGCACGATACAATGTGAAGTACTGTGTGTTTTATTAAAAACATATATACTTTAATTGATAACGAAGTTTAATATTAGAACGGCCTTGAGTATCAAGTATTGAATTCAATTCCAACTTTTCCCCTTAAAGATGAGTGACTCGGTACGTTAACACTTTTTGGTTTATAAACGTCCCACGTAGTAATCTCCCTTGGCGAGCAGTGACGACTTGATGCATGTTGATTTAAGTTTTTCATGGCTTGTTGGTACAATATAAATTTAACAATATAAACACATTTCAAACTACATGTTTATTAATACGAGATGATTCAAACATATCCTAAAATATTGAAGTTAAGGTGCAAATATATCAGATTGTCTTTAACATAACAATATTCCTTCATTGAAGATAGATCGTTCATTTTCAAACATGTAGTGTTTTAATTGTTATACAAATAACGTACTTGGCACTAGTTTTTGAAGCTATTAAGATATAACACATGATAGCTAAACAAACGTCACATGACGTCAAACGTGACCTAAGGTGAATCATGAAATCTAATACAGCAAATTGTATATCAATCAATTATTATACAACCCAATCGTTTCATAATAATCAGAAACATATACAAACAAACAAGGGTTAACAAAGAGACTAAGATATTGTTAAAAAATAAGAAACACACACACAAAGGTATACAGTTAGCACGATGTATTACATTGTCCAGTTTTCTTGATGTCAACGTCATTTCCAAAACAAGACGCGTAGCGACTGTTTGTTGACATTTGTTTTAGCTTGACTTTCGTCAATGAAGTCAATTTCTGGCGACAATATGGAAAATTGCCTTAAAAAGAGTTATCAAAATGACTTCTGATCCGAGGCAATGTAACGATGACGTTTCTGTCGTTATTTTTTCAAATACTAGGTGTCGGCCGTCGCCAACAGCGGAGAAATCTGGCGACATGGAAGAGGAGTTGAAAAAGGGCGAATAAATGGTTGGCGACCTTGACCAAGGTGTGTATCAAAATGAATTTATATCTTAAATATTGAATGTAATATAATGTTTATGTTTTGAGTCATATAAATTACTGTATGCATGTTAACAAAACGCCAATGACAATAAATAATCTATTAGAATATCATTTCTGCACAGTTTGTCATTGTACATTTTCCTACACCCGTTGCAAGATACCAATGAACATATCAAAGTAAACCAAAGACAAAACCTGCGTCCTGGGTCCAAACCAACAGCCCCGGGGCACTTACATGGCTTCTTAATAAACAACAACAAATCTAAATAAACAACAACAAGCCATGCGTCTTTATGACCGATTGGTATATGCTTCAGCAGCCGCCCTTCCTCTCTGATTGTCGGCGGATACAAAGACACACTTCTTGCAATCAAGTTAATTAAATACTATAAACTAACACTGCCGTCTTTTGTAACACAAATACTTGTTCAACTTTAAACTTGCCTTGTACATACACATGACATATTTAAGTGAATTAGTATGTGATTAGACGATATAGGTTAGTGTAAATCTTAATAAAATATCTGTTTTGTTCTGTTCTTTTCTTTAGGACTATCCAGCAGATCTTTCTTATTGTTGTGCAGTTTGGTTACATTAGTATGCTTAGACCGTAGGAAAAATTTATGATGATATGAATAGATAAGTATCGCATACATGTATTTTGTTAAAGGAATTACATCTGATATGAAATAAGAAACTCTGTATATTATGCGATCAATTTATGAAGAGGCAAAAAGCCAACGATATCAATTATAAGCTGTTTTATATGACCTTAACTATTTGTAACAATATGGACCTTTTGAGGACTATTTAAACGTTCAACATGCTTTTCGTAATCAATTACAATTAAACAGTAGCCTGATATAGTTTTAAGTTTGTCTCATATTTGTAAAACCTTAAACAAAAGAACCAATTAAGCGGATAAGTGATCATACAAACGAACAGTTGATATCTTTATCACAACTAGATCTGGTGCTCAATAATAGGTTGGCGCTTATTATTTACAGAAAACAAGCAGGTTTATTTTATTCAATTTAAGTATTATGTGTATTTACGAGATTGATTCAAAAACATCATCACATCAAATTATGGGTAAGATTGAGTCTTGCATCTCGTCTTTAACATCGACAGTCTCAGTTGCATAAAGACTGCTATCTCTCGACAATCTCGGTTAAGTTTAACCTGACATCCCACGATTTAACAACGACAATCTTGGTAAGAATGAGATTAAAGTCCCAAATTATAACAAGGACAATCTCCGTTAGATAACTCCAGTTAAAATCACGATCTTTGTAAGATTTAGAGCTAAATCTAACGTAAAAACATTGGCAGTTTCTGTTGAATTATAAATTTCTTCCCATGTTATATAATCGGCAGTCTCAGTTTGATTATGACTTTCATCTCTCGTTACAATATCGGCAGTCTCAGTTTGATTATGACTTTCATCTCTCGTTATAATATCGGCAGTCTCAGTCGGATGATGACTTTCATCTCACGTTATAACATAGGCAGTCTCAGTAGGATTATGACTTTCATCTCTTGTTATAACATCGGCAGTCTCAACTGGATTATGACTTTCATCTCACGTTATAATATCGGCAGTCTCAGTCGGATGATGACTTTCATCTCACGTTATAACATCGGCAGTCTCAGTCGGATTATGACTTTCATCTCACGTTATAATATCGGCAGTCTCAGTAGGATGATGACTTTCATCTCACGTTATAACATCGGCAGTCTCAGTTGGATTATGACTTTCATCTCTCGTTATAATATCGTCAGTCTCAGTCGGATGATGACTTTCATCTCACGTTATAACATCGGCAGTCTCAGTTGGATTATGACTATCATCTCATGTATAACATCGGCAGTCTCAGTTGGATTATGACTATCATCTCTTGTTATAACATCGGCAGTCTCAGTTGGATTATGACTTTCATCTCATGTTATAACATCGGCAGTCTCAACTGGATTATGACTTTCATCTCACGTTATAACATCGGCAGTCTCAGTTGGATTATGACTTTCATCTCACGTTATAACATCGGCAGTCTCAGTTGGATTATGACTTTCATCTCTTGTTATAACATCGGCAGTCTCAGTTGGATTATGACTTTCATCTCTTGTTATAACATCGGCAGTCTCAACTGGATTATGACTTTCATCTCATGTTATAATATCGGCAGTCCCAGTTGGATTATGACTTTCATCCCACGTTATAATATCGGCAGTCCCAGTAGGATTATGACTTTCATCCCACGTTATAATATCGGCAGTCCCAGTAGGATTATGACTTTGATCCCACGTTATAATATCGACAGTCTCAGCAGGATTATGACTTTCATCCCACGTTATAATCTCGGCAGTCTCAGTTGGATTATGACTTTCATCTCTTGTTATAACATCGGCAGTCTCAACTGGATTATGACTTTCATCTCATGTTATAATATCGGCAGTCCCAGTTGGATTATGACTTTCATCTCTTGTTATAACATCGGCAGTCTCAACTGGATTATGACTTTCATCTCACGTTAAAATATCGGCAGTCTCAGTTGGATTATGACTTTCATCTCACGTTTTAACATCGGCAGTCTCAACTGGATTATGACTTTCATCTCATGTTATAATATCGGCAGTCCCAGTTGGATTATGACTTTCATCTCTTGTTATAACATCGGCAGTCTCAACTGGATTATGACTTTCATCTCACGTTATAATATCGGCAGTCTCAGTTGGATTATGACTTTCATCTCACGTTTTAACATCGGCAGTCTCAACTGGATAATGACTTTCATCTCACGTTATAATATCGGCAATCTCAGTTGGATTATGACTTTCATCTCACGTAATAACATTGGAAGTTTCAGTTGGATTATGACTTTCATCTCACGTTATAAACAACGACAGTCTCAGTCGGATTATGACTTTCATCTCACGAAGTAACAACGGCAGTCTCAGTCGGATTATGACTTTCATCTCACGGAATAACAACGGCAGTCTCAGTCAGATAGTGACTTTCATCCCACGAAGTAACATTGGCAGTCTCAGTCGGATTGTGACTTCCATCCCACGTAATAATATCGACAGTCTCAATTGGATTGTGACTTTCATCTCACGTATCAACATCGGCAGTCTTAGTTGGATAATGACTTTCATCTCACGTTATAACATCGGAAGTTTCAGTTGGATTATGACTTTAATCTCTCGTTATAACATCGGCAGTCTTTGCTGGATTATGACTTTCATCTTACATGATAAAATCGGCAGTCTCAGCTAGATTGTGACTTCCATCTTATGTATAACAACGGCAGTCTCAACATGGTTATGACTATCATTCCACGAAAAAAACAACGACAGTCTAGGTTGGATTATGACTTTTTACTCACGTTAAAACAACGGCTGTCTCAGTTGGATTATGACTTTCATCTCACGTTATAACAACGGCAGTCTCAGTTCTATTATGACTTTCTTCTCACTAATAACAGCGAAAGTCTCAGTTGGATAATAAATTTCATCTCACGTATAACAATGGCAGTCTCAGTTTGATAATGACTTTTTTCTCACGTTTAACAACGGCAGTCTCAGTTGGATAATGACTTTTTTCTCACGTTTAACGACGGCTGTCTCAGTTGGATTATGACTTTTAACTCACGTAAAAACAACGGCTGTCTTAGTTGGATTGTGTCTTTTAACTCACGTAAAAACAACGACAGTCTCGGTTGGTTTGTGAGTTTTAACTCACTTAAAAACAACGGCTGTCTCAGTTGGATTATGACTTTCTTCTCACTAATAACAACAGAAGTCTCAGTTGGATTATAAATTTCATCTCACGAATAACAACGGCAGTCTCAGTTGGATTTTAAATTTCATCTCACGTATAACAACGGCTGTCTTAGTTGGATTATGAGTTTCCTTTCACGTATAACAACGGCAGTCTCAGTTGAATAATCACCTTTTTCTCACGTATAACAACGGCAGTCTCAGTTGGATTATGAATTTCTTCTCGCGTATTACAACGGCAGTGTCAGTTGGATTATAATTTTATCTTACGTATAACAACGGCAGTCTCAGTTGGATTATGACTTTCCTCTGACGTATTACAACGGCAGTCGTAGTTTGATAATGATTTTTATTACACGTAATGACTTTCCTCTCACGTATAACAACGGTAGTCTCAGTTGGATTATGACTTTCATCTCACGTTATAACATCGACAGTCTCAACTGGATTATGACTTTCATCTCACGTTATAATATCGGCAGTCTCAGCTGGATTATGACTTTCACCTCACGTTATAACATGGGCAGTCTCAACTGGATTATGACTTTCATCCCACGTTATAATATCGGCAGTTTCAGTTGGATTATGACTTTCATCTCTTGTTATAACATCGGCAGTCTCAACTGGATTATGACTTTCATCTCACGTTATAATATCGGCAGTCTCAACTGGATTATGACTTTCATCTCACGTTATAATATCGGCAGTCTCAGTTGGATTATGACTTTCATCTCACGAAATAACAACGGCAGTCTCAGTTGGATTAAGACTTTCATCTCACGTTATAACATCGGCAGTCTCAACTGGATTATGACTTTCATCTCACGTTATAACATTGGCAGTTTCAGTTGGATTATGACTTTCATCTCACGTTATAACATCGGCAGGCTCAGCTCGATTATGACTTTCATCTCACGTTATAACATCGGCAGTCTCAGTTGGATTATGACTTTCATCTCACATATAACATCGACATCTCGGGTAGACACACTTACACATTACATATAAAAATCGGCAGTCTTAGTCTGATTACTATTGTTCATTTTCTGAAATGGTATATATAAATCTGTCCAAGTATAAACCAGATATGTATTTAATACAGAAAGATGTAAAACGTTGAAAGGACTGAGCTAAAACATTAACAATTACTGCTATGGTCAATACAAACAGAATTGGTTTAGTGAGAGCTGGTCGATAAACATTCAGACATGGTTACTGAAGACATATCATCTAAAAAGTGTGTGTGTAAAGCTAGTTCAACACGTGTATGACCAATGAATAGCGATGTTGTTTCCCAATCAGAGTCTAAAGAAGCAGACAAAGAAACGTCACTGTTAATTCGTTTTTCATATTGCAAATTGGACGTAACAGAATTACATGACTTTGTGAAATTGAGGCTACTTTGTGTACATGAGGTAACTTGGTGTATATGTGTTGGTAATTTGGGATACACGAGGTTACTGGGTGTACATGAGGTTACTTGGTGTACATGAGGTTACTTGGTGTACATGAGGTTACTTGGTGTACATGAGGTTACTTATTGCATATGAGGTTACTTGGTGTACATAAGGTAACTGGGTGTACATAATGATACTTGATTTACATTATTTAACTTGGTACACATAAGGTAACTTGATGCGTACATGAGGTTACATGTAGACATGAGTTTATTTGGTATACATGAGGTAACAGGATGTACATGTGGTTCCTTGGTGTACATGAGGTTACTTGGTATACATGTGTAGGTAATATGGGGTACATGAGGTTACTTGGTGTACATGAGGTCACTTGGTGTACATGAGGTTACTTGGTGTACATGAGGTTACTTGGTGTACATGTGTAGTTAATTTGGGGTACTTGAGGTTACATGGTGTACATGAGGTTACTTTGTGTACATGACGATACTGGATGTTCATGAGGTTACTTGGTGTACATGATGTTAATTGGTGTACATGAGGTTACTTGGTGTACATGAGGTCACTTGGTGTACATGAGGTTACTTGGTGTATATGAGGTCACTTTTTGTACATGAGGTTACTTGGTGTACCTGACGTTACTTGGTGTACATGAGGTTACTTGGTGTACATGAGGTCACTTAGTGTACATGACGTTTCTTGGTGTACATGAGGTTAATTAGTGTACATGACGTTACTTGGGGTACATGAGGTTACTTGGTGTACATGAGGTTTGAGGTTACTTGGTGTACATGAGGTTACTTGGTGTACATGATTTAACTTGGTACACATAAGGAAACTTGATGTGTACATGGGGTTATCTGATACACATGAGGTTATATGGTGTACATGAGGTTACTTGGTGTACATGAGGTTACTTGGTGTACATGATTTAACTTGGTACACGTAAGGAAACTTGATGTGTACATGGGGTTATCTGATACACATGAGGTTATTTGGTGTACATGCGGTAACTTGATGTACATTTGGTGCCTTGGTGTACATGAGGTTATATGATACACATGAGGTTATTTGTTGTACATGCGGTAACTTGATGTACATGTGGTGCCTTGGTGTACATGAGGTTACTTGGTGTACATGCGGTAACTTGATGTACATGAGGTTACTTGGTGTACATGAGGTCACTTAGTGTACATGACGTTTCTTGGTGTACATGAGGTTAATTAGTGTACATGACGTTACTTGGGGTACATGAGGTTACTTGGTGTACATGAGGTTTGAGGTTACTTGGTGTACATGAGGTTACTTGGTGTACATGATTTAACTTGGTACACATAAGGAAACTTGATGTGTACATGGGGTTATCTGATACACATGAGGTTATTTGGTGTACATGAGGTTACTTGGTGTACATGAGGTTACTTGGTGTACATGATTTAACTTGGTACACGTAAGGAAACTTGATGTGTACATGGGGTTATCTGATACACATGAGGTTATTTGGTGTACATGCGGTAACCTGATGTACATTTGGTGCCTTGGTGTACATGAGGTTATATGATACACATGAGGTTATTTGTTGTACATGCGGTAACTTGATGTACATGTGGTGCCTTGGTGTACATGAGGTTACATGATACACATGAGGTTATTTGTTGTAAATGAGATAACCGGGTGTACATGTGGTTTCGTTGTTAATTGATGTATTAGTGTTGTTAATGATTTTAACACAAGTGGTAAGTGGAACTACACCTGCCATTTGTCTTGCAAATCGGCCAATTCACGATATAATACATATGAAAATTATTTAGTGTTGTGTGACCCAATCTACACGGCAAGCTCCCCTCAGAACACCTCGGCCATTGTCCATAGAAAACAACATCGAATGTATGCCGTTACATCAGTATAAGTAGTTCGTAAAAAATTAAATAATAGTATTAAAATATTATAGAGTTTTAACTTGAATTTTGTATTACTAAATTTTAATAAATTGCCAATGAAGAATTTTATTGCATAAATGATTTAGACTCCCAAGAGTAGTGTCATCAAGTTTAACTGCCGGATTAAAATTAGTACGTGTTTTATTTACAGATTTCTGACAAAGGTTAACATATACATCCGAGGTAGTTTTCGATAAAAACGGCCGAGGAGCTCCGAATGAGCTCGGAATCAATCGGAACACCTCGGCCATTATCCAATTGAATTGAAGCTTGCCGGAGAAGGCCGAGTGTAACGATTGAGCAACGGAAATGCCATTGTGACTATTCGGCAGTCTATGGTAAGCTCGGGATAAACCTATTTTGTTACGCACTCCAGATTTACGAATGCCTGCCAACTGACAATATTTTATTTCTTTTAAAGTTGATACGGGAATACATCTCTACATGTTTAAAAATATGGTTATATGTGAAAATAGAAGGATTTTTAATAAGCAAGGTCGTAACAGTGCTTAACTTTAAGATATCGTGTTAAATATCAGTTTGAAATTGATCGATCTGTTGGTTTTCTTGTATCAACGGAGTACAAAACAATTTACTTCCTAGTTACAAAATAAACAGAAAATGACTGTCTAAGATAGTTTGTGAGTCATTTTTAAAATCTATGTATGAAATGGCTTCTAATTTTGATTCATCCATTCAGAGGGGCGGTGATTTCATCCATGATTTTTCTTGCTCTCCGTGTGAAGAGAACGGATTTAACACCGAAGCTCACCATTATTGTACTAAATGCACAATATATTACTGCCAAAACTGTGTTTCAAAACATAACGTATTATATAAGAAGCACGCGGTGCTCGGCCGGAAGGACGTGAAGAAATGGGAGGCTGCCCCAGGAGTGGTGGACGCCCTGGAGAGATGCGGGATGCACCCGGGGGAGGCACTGAAGCTGGTATGCGGTGACCATGACCAGTTGTGTTGTCCTGTGTGTGTCGCTGTGGACCACAGGTATGTTGGAAATATGACAAGTTTAAGGTGCACAACATAGGTTCATGCAAAATTTTATTATTATTATTATTACTAATTATCGCATTTTTCGCGTCAACCTTTATTATGAGCCTTTGCTGTTATTCGTGTGCCGCCCTGGACCACAGGTTTGAAGGAAGAAAACTTCAATAATTTTAAAGGTGCACAACATAGGGTTATGAAAATATTTTATTGTTTTTATATATTATTATTTTTAACTTATTCGACTGTTCATGATTAAAACAAAAAAGGCTTATTATTGTGTACATTTTACAAAAATATTAGTCTTTCAACATACAAATGGTGATTTCAATTAATAGCTACGTGGCCGCAAATTCCCCAGTTAACAATCACTGAATCTGTACACAAATCAGTTTTTTTCGGTTTTGATCAATCAAGTCAAATTAATGAACCATAATAGTTAATTAAAAATTAAAAGAAAATCATTTTTTGCATCCACCTATGCTGTGCGCCTTTAAAACACAAAACGGTAACTTATCTATACGTAATTGCGTCAAATTTAAATCATTTTCTTAAACATTGTCCGACGTAAGCAAGGTCATATTCAGTTTATGCAGAACTGATAACAACTGTTTCACAACTTTTATGTTTCAGACAATGTTCCAAAATCCATCCCATTCCAGATGTAGCAAAAGGTATTCAGAGAAATACTGAGTTTCAACAAATTCCAAAGAAGATAGCTGAACTTGAAAAGCAATTCGAGCTGATGAAAGAAGCAAGAATGAAGAATACGACATCTCTGAAAAAGACGCGGGCAACCATTTCTGATGAATTAAAAACCATTCGTAAAAAGATCAACGAAATCCTTGACAAGATTGAGAAGGCAACTTTACAGGACTTGGACGGAATAATAGGTGAACTTGAAAAAAATATAAAGAAAGATATCGAAACTTGTGATAAAATGACTATTGAACTGCAAAACATGATTGCCGCTTTTCAAACAAAATCAAAATCAAGCGAGTCAAAATCATATATTGCGTACAGAAAGAGCCAGGATATGATTTCACAAGCAAACGATCATCTTCGTGGCATATCCACCATTGAGTGTTACAATGTAACATTTCAAGCCAATAACCTTATCGAAGAACTTTTATCTTCAATAAAGACGTTTGGAGCGATTGAAGAACAAACTGTTACGACCAAACAGCGAGAAGTTCCCCTTTTCGGTCCAAACCACCTCTTCAGTGTTGACTTTATTTCATTAATGCTACGAAAGGGAACTTCGTTACTAGGAGGACGTTAAGCTTCACGCATTTATGTTTTTCCGCAACTCACTATGGCGGCCAGCTTTACATCTCCTCCAATAACGCACTGTACGTCTACACGATGTCGGGAAAGAAGGTGAAGATGCTGTACGAGGACACGTTTGGGTATAGGACGGTGTGGAAATGTGCCATCAGTAACGACGGGAAGACAATCTTCATCATAAATTTCAGTCAACACCAACTGATCACCCTGGACAACAAGGGCAACAAGCTTGCCTTACTCACTGACCCTGACATGAAACATCCTAACGGAGTACACGTGACATCTGCTGGACACGTGTTCGTCTGCTGCTGTGGCTCCAACACAGTGCTGCAGGTTGACAAAGACGGGAAGAAAAAGTTGGCCACCCTGGCAAGCAGAGAAAACGAACTATACGATCTATTTTTCAGCAGCCGAACTTCATCTCTGATTGTTGGTGGATATAAAAACACTCCTCTTGTTATCAAGTTAAATTAAAACTCAAAACGTTCAATGTTGCATTTGGTACTATCGACTTGGGATCTTCCTTATTGTTGTTGCAAAGTATATTGTAGTATTGTCAAACATGTATATAATTGTTTTGTTTAGACCGCATGGTATAAGTAATATGATATGAATCCAAAAGCATCTTGTGAATACTTATATTTTATCATATTTTGGACAATTTATATCCCACAAACTATGTGAAATATTATATATATGTATATGTTCTATTTGATGAATGTAGACTGTTCAATGTTCGTGTATTTATATATAACACCGTCATATTGACTAAATATAATGAAGATTTACTTGCATAATATACACATAGGTGAATTGCAATAAAAAATAATAAAACAATCTCTGTATTCAATGTCGGAGAAATGGTTCACGTGAACGATCAGAAAATCATCTTTTGAAAAATGCATACTAAATTTCAAACGTATACTGAAATTAATTTTGAAGGACATATTCTCAAGAACACAAACCAAAAGCACAACATACATACCACGTATAACATCGACAGTCTCGGTTAGATTGAGACTTACATCTCACGTAAAACATCGTCAGACAAGGTTAGATTGATACTTACATCTCACGTATAACATCGAAAGTTTTGGTAATATTGAGACTGACATCTCACGTGTAACATCGACAGTCACGGTTAGATTGAGTCTTAAATATCTTTAATTACATCGACAGTCTCGGTTTGATTGACACATCTCACATTTTCCATCAACAGTCTCAATAGGAATAAGAATTACATATCAGGTTAAACATGAACTATCTCAATTAGAATGATACCTACATCTCACATACTAGTATAATATGACCGATCGGTTTGATTGAGACTAACTAACTACACATATAACATCGAAAGTTTTGGTAATATTTAGACTGACATCTCACGTGTTACATCGCCAGTCTCCGTTGGACTGGGACTTACATTTCACGTGTTACATCGCCAGTCTCCGTTGCACTATGACTTACATCTCACATGTTACATCGCAAGTCTCCGTTGCACTGGGACTTACATCCCACGGTTATCATCTACAGACTCCGTTACACTAGGACTTACATTTCACGTGTTACATCGACAGTCTCCTTTGGACTGGGACTAACATCTCACGTGTTACATCGCCAGTATCCGTTCGACTGGGACTAACATTTCATTTCACGTGTTACATCGACAGTCTCCGTTTGACTGGGACTTACATCTCACGTGTTACATCGCCAGTCTCCGTTGCACTATGACTTACATCTCACATGTTACATCTACAGTCTCCGTTGCACTAGGACTTACATCCCACGTATATCATCTACAGATTCCGTTACCCTAGGACTTACATCTCACGTGTTACATCGCCAGTCTCCGTTACACTAGGACTTACATCCCACGGTTATCATCTACAGTCTCCGTTTGAATGGGACTTATATCTCACGTGTTACATTGACAGTCTCGGTTAGATTGAGACTTTCATCCCACATATAAAATCGTCAGTTTCAGCTGGACTGCGACTGCTTATACACTTGAATGGTAGGTGCATCTCAGTCCAGTATGAACCACGCAAGTAGTTTTGTTAAACAAAACAAGTAAAATGGTGAGAACTCAAACATCAAGATATGACAGTTACAAACATAATATGTTTAGAATAATAGTGTTGTTAAAAGTGAAACTTTTCCTTTACTGAAGATGGATCATTCTTTTATTTTTTAAGAAAGTGTAGTGTTTATTTAAAGCGAAAAGTAATTGAACAACTTACAAGAAATTATTCCTTTATTGAAGATAGATAATTTATTGTTAAATTATGTAGAGTTTACTTACAGCTTCTTGTTATTAGTTATGTTTTTTTTATTTACTTCAGCTGAAACCGTCCACAAGCTTAATTTAAATTTAACATATTACAACATTATATTTATCATTCTCGTTGGCACAGTGTTACACGAGGGTGTGGTCTTGTGTTGTGGGGGATACCGGCTTACTCGGAGGAAACCTACTTGTCCGGCTTTGTGACCACATGCTAAACTGACATGCGCCCAGGCCGAGAATCGAGCCCAGGTCGCTCCGGTTGAGAAAGGCTAACATAGGCTAACCACTGCGCTAACCGAACAACCTAAAACAGAAGCTGGCCAGTGTTTCTATAATTTATAATTATTTTTTAACATCCAAAATGCTTAGTTGTAATATTATGTTTGATACGTCTTATGCTTATATATAATTCTTTCTATACACTGTAAAGCTTCACTTGAAATGATACCTACATAAAACGCTGTTTCCTGGCCGTGATATCAGGTAGGGAGACCTGATTTCAGGGAGGGGCATATGATTTTAGTAAGATAAATCTTATTCAATAGGGGAATAATAGTTAAATGAAGGACACCTGATTTCAGGAAGAAATATTTGCTTTCAGGAAGGGGCACATGCTTTCAGGAAGGGACACCTGCTTTCAGGAAGGGATATATTATTTCAGGAAAGGACATATGGTTCAAGGTAGAGAGACATGATTTCGGGAAGGGACACATGATTTCAGGAGAGGACACATGATTTCAGGAAGGGACACCTGATTTCAGGAAGAGATACATGATTTCAGGAAGGAACACCTAATTTCAGGAAGGGACAATTAATTTCAGAAAAAGACAGATGATTTCAGGAAAGGACTCATGATTTCAGGAAGAGACTCATGATTTTAGAAACGGACACATGATTTCAGGAAAAGGCAGATGATTACAGAAACGTACACATAATTTCAGGAAGCGACAGATGATTTCAGAAACAGAAACAAGATTTCAGGAAGAGACACATGATTTCAGGAACGGACACCTGCTTTCAGGAGGGGACACATGCTTTCAGGAAAAGATACCTGCTTTCAGAAACAGACACATGATTTCAAGAAGGGACACATGCTTTCAGGAAAAGGCACATGCTTTCAGTAAGAGAACCAGTATGACAGAAGGGAAGTCATAGTTTCTAAAAGTAACAAATGCTTTTAGGAATAAACACTTGATTTTAGAAAGGGTCACATGGGACATAATTTCAGAAAGGAACACTTGATTTCAGACAAAGAAAAATGACTTTAGGAGGGGACACATGATTTCAGGAAGGGACACATGATTTCAGGAGGAGAAACATGATTTCAGGAAGAGACACATGATTTCGGTAGGGGACACATGATTTCAGGAAGAGACACATGATTTCAGGAGGTGACATATGATTTCAGGAGGAGACACGTGATTTCAGGAAGAGACACATGATTTCAGTAGGGGACACATGATTTCAGGAAAAGGCACATACTTTTAGGAGAGGATACATGATTTCAGGAGGAAACTTATGATATCAGGAATGGACAGATGTGATTTCAGGAGGGGACACGTGGTTTCAGGAAGAGAAACGTGATTTCAGGAGAGGACACGTGATTTCAGGAGGGAACTCATGGTTTCAGGAAGGGACAAATGATTTTAGGAGGGGACACATGATTTCAGGAATAGACATATGATTTCACGGAGGGGCACATGATTTCAGGAAGAGACACATGATTACAGGAGGGGATACATGATTTCAGGAAGGGACACGTGATTACAGGAGGGGACACAGGATTTCAGTAGAGGAAACATGATTTCAGGAGCGTACACCTGCTTTCAGGAGAGGACATATGATTTCAGAAGGGGACACATGAATACAGGAGGGGACACATGATTTCAGGAAGGGACATATTATGACAGGAGGGAAGTCATAGTTTTTGAAAGTAACAAATGCTTTTAGGAAGAAACATTTGATTTTAGAAAGGGACACATGGTACATGATTTCAGGAAGGAACACTTGATCTCAGGAATAGAGAAATGATTTTTTGACAAGACACATGCTTTCAGGAATGGACACATGATTAAATTAGGGGGCACACCATTTCAGGAGAGGACACATGATTTCAAGAAGAGACATATGCTTTCTGGAGGGGACACATGATTTCAGGAAGAGACACATTATTTCAGAAGGGGACACATGATTTCAGGAGGGGACTTTAGATTTCAGGAAGAGACACATGATTTCATTAGGGGACACATGATTCCAGTAGAGGACTCATTATTTCAGGAAGAGACACATGCTTTCAGGAGGAGACACATGATTAAAATAGGGGACTCATTATTTCAGGAAGAGACAAATGATTTCAGGAAGAGACACATGATTTTAGGAAGTATGTTGGATTATACCATTTCAATGTATAATTATTTTATTTTATTTCAAGATTGATTCTTGATAAATTCAAGCTTTAATTTCATTTATGTTATTTTAACTGTATATGTGTATATATGTATATGTTCGTTATTTAAACCGAGCAATTCGATTAGCTACATCGTTCTTAGATCTATTTAAGACCAGTATGAATATCACCCCTGGGGCGGTATTCATAAAACTTCATCAGTCATTTCCTAACTTAAGTCACTCTCCTTATTTTAGAATCTCTTTAGTCATAGGTAATAAAAACGAATTTTCCAAAAATCATTTTTTATTGAACTTATTGGAAACAAATATACTTTGATTTCAAAAATACTAATAAATATGTTTGAATTTGACTTTGATTTTTTTAGAAATCAACTTAAGTAACAGATAACTGTACTGGTCATTTTCTGGCTTAACCCTTTCACTGCCAACGCTGAAATTACCAAATGACGTCGCCTGTGCCAAACGTGTAATTTAGCGCATTTCAAGAACGTCGCAAATTAGGAAATAAAGGTAATCAGTATGACATACGTTCAATAATCTTCGTTTTCGCTTCTCTTAAGCGATTGTAACCACTGTGTTTTTTTTAAAAAAAAGGATAGAAGTTTACTGATTTTTTAATTGAATGAAAGGGAAACTTATGTAGTACCGGTGTAGTAATGAGTCATTATTTACCTGTTTTATTATATCATGTTTTATCCTTATGTTACTCTTCTTCAAGGCCTATACACTAGAAAAGCCATAAATTATACTGATTAGTCACTTGTTAACAACAAAAGGTTGACGTGTTTAACAATTTAATTAGGGCATAAATGAAAAAATGCATGAATGGATGAATGGATGAATGAACAAACGAGCGAACGAACAAAATAACGAAATAACAAAAGAACGTTCGAATGAATGAATGAATTAATGAATGAACGAACGAACGAACGAACGAACGAACGAACGAATGAACGAACGAACGAACGAACGAACGAACGAACGAACGAACGAACGAATGAATGAATTAATGAATTAATGAATAAATGATGGAATGAGTGAATGAATAAATGAATGAATGAATGAATGAATGAATGAATGAATGAATGAATGAATGAATGAATGAATGAATGAATGAATGAATGAATGAATGAATGAATGAATGAATGAATGAATGAATGAATGAATGATTAATGAATGAATGTAAAAATAAATTCATGAATAAATGATGGAATGAATGATTGAATGAGTGAATGAATGAATAAATGAATGTATTAATGAATGGAGTATCGTGATAACGTTTGATTTACTTCCCCCCTTCCCCCCAAGAAGCACCACTCTGTTCACATGCGCGTCACCATGTTGGTGTTGGTGGACCTTTTGGGCATACGCAAGTTCTTCCACGTTATTCCAAAAACGCTCCCAGTCTACTGATCTCGGAACTGTTTGATGACACAGTAAGCATCCAGCGCCATCCAAAGCACTATATTGAGTACCAATTTCTCACACCTGAAACTCAAGTAATAAACCATTATTCAACTACGTGTATGTCGTTTTTATATCTGATTATTAGTAACATTGTCGAAATAGCTTAATGAAATGCATTGAGTCTTAACAGCCAACCGTGAATATCACCTATGCGGCTTATTTTTGCAACAAAGTAATAATCCACAACAGTCCATATTTCAGATAACTTTCAAACGGTCAAAGAAAAAATGTTTTGCATTAAAGTATGTTTGTTTGTTTTTTAACAAGGACAATTATTCATACCTTAATTGTTTTTGTCCAGCGTTGTAAAAACTCATGAGCATGTCTCCCTGATCTACGCCGCCCATGTGTGTATTGTAATGCCGGACCACAACTGGCTTGCCGTTGCCATCATCTCTGGTCGTCACTGCTATAGTCAAAAGCCGGCTTCTGTCTGTCGTGGTCTCGGAATGCGGCCACGAGTAAAGAGCCCTGCTTGGCATATAATGTGGTCCATGGGGCCGGTTTTGCATTTTTCACCATTTTAGGCATTGGTCAATTGCTTCTCAGAGTTCCTGATATAAGAACATGTACATGCAATACACTTAGACAACCTGACAAATTTGCATATGGATAATACGCACATCGATCGAGTGATTTATTGATAAATGACTGTTTGGGAAAAAGTCGAGATAAACTTTTGTGTTTGAACAAAAATCTCATGAGCGTGTATAAATGCAAACAGTGCATTGATAAACAATATATAACGTAAAATATAAAAAAGTTAATTTCGATGTAAGTATACATCAAGTATGTGCAGCTATTTGAACATCAGACGTTTTCGCTTCAATGTTTTATATCTTGGATAAAACGAGATATCTCACTTGTAACATACGTATAGCGCTGCATAAGCTGCTTAGCTAGATCAAGACTACAGTTAAAGCTACCCACTACCACATGATAGCCACGATGCAGGAAGTGACACACGGACATCAGAGATTTCACAACAGCAGTACCCTGATGACCGGCCTGCAGGGCATCAAAGGTTTTACCGAGATACGTCTTCATGTGAAGTATGTATCCTGCAAGAGTATCAACACAAGTTGAAAACTGATTCAAATATACGTGTTGACATCAATGTAATAATTCTAACGGATGACTAGAATTGTATCATGTGATCTCCTAAACCTACTTGACTTTCATGTATATTATTATTGGTTTCGACAAAATCTTTTAGTCTGTTATTGTTTACGTAATTGAACAATAACCCCATACAACCAAGCACAGTAATAGTTCGATAGTTTCCAGGTTTTTCTGGGTCACCCTTATTTAAAAAAAGCACGATTAATTACTCCAACAGCCCATGATCGAGGTAAAACACCTTGGTAGCACATGATTCATCAGATATTAAAGGGGCTACACTCCGTATGATGAAATAGATTTTTTTGTCGAAAACTGACATAAACTTGGTATCGATGTGTACAATGCATTGAAACTTACTAACTGAAGTACCACATAGTTTACAATTAATTTATTTTTCGCAGTTGTTTATTTGTATTTTTCCATTAAAAAGATTACTGAAATGACAGAATAAATATGTATCATTGGATTCAAGCAGTGTTTTAGTTTACGAATTATAAAAAAGGATTAAGTACAATGGGAGAGTCAACTAATATACGCAAAAATATCTTAGATAATTAAGAACAGTAATGTTTTAACGAATTTATTTAAGAATAGCAGATACCATTTTAAAAATATTCAAAAAATCCTTTTTATTAGATGTGTTTACCAACTGTTCAAGTTTATATGTGTTTGGATGTCTGTTAAAATATGGTTTTATATACTGCTTAATACGCTCGTTATAAAAAATGTTACACTCGACTAAAAAATGGAATTCATCCCCGAGTTTGCTCCATTTTGACATTTCCTTTCATTGACTGGTATTCTATTCCAATTGCCCAATTGGTAGTCTGTGGTTCCTTGTTCTAAACTTGATAAGTGGATATAATAATGATGTTGGTGTTGAATGAAGATAAAATGCGGAAATGACGTCGTTATATTAACAAGATTAAAAAAAATGACGCTCTTATATATTTTAACAAAAAGTAAATTATTTTAACGTTATTTATTAAGCAATATTCAAAAAATATAATCAAACGATGCCAAATTAAATTTCGAGTCTCATGGTACAATTTTCATCAAGATGGTTTGTGGGAACTTTGGAAAACTTCAAATTGCTCTTACGTCGGCGCAAGAAATCGAGTAACAAAGATGAGAAAGACGGAACTTTAACTTAAAAGATGGGAAACCATCAGTGAACACATCATTTGCCAACCACCATACCGTTTATGACAAATTCAACAAAGTCGAACAACAATTCCACATGAGATATAACGTTATCGCTTAATAGTGTTCGGAACCCGGCGTAGAAATTACCGAAGAGGGAATTACCAGCCTAATAAAAGTAAGAGTTGTGTTTTTTTACTTCAAATGTATTTATAAGCAGTGGAATACACCGATACCAACCAGTCTAAAACAAAACATAAGTATTCTCCAGCCGAAAAAACAAACACTTGTCAACTGTTTCGACTCATCAGAAAATAGAATTTTCACATTTGAAATTCTTTCGTACCTTTCGCCCCCAGTGGTTGAAGTGACACCCAGCCATTTTGTATCATCAATGAGAATTATCAAAAACCTTCAGAAGTATTCTGCCAAGGTTACTCCAAGATATATTTCTCTCGTGTTCCTTCTTCTAAGTGGTGACGTGCACCCGCGCCCTGGACCTATTAAACAGGACAAGTATGCTGAGAACTCAAAATCCTCATATATTAAGAAAGGGAGACAACCTAGATATCCTTGTTCAGTTTGTAGAAAAGGTGTAACTATTCGTAGTCAAGCTGTCAACTGTGATTTTTGTGAAACCCGTACACATATAAGATGCTCTGGTTATATTGGTGATTCTTACTACTCAAACGTATGCAAATCCAATGGATCTTTTTATTTCACTTGTCGGATATGTACTTTTAAATTATTACCTTTTTATTTATTTTTGTGATGACTTACACGATATTCATGATATAATTCTGTAAGATTAACATGACAATAGGGAGTTTTACTGAATCGTGTAGTAATTCTAACTGCTTTGAACTTGAATGACTTCATTTTATTCATTTCAACATACGATAACTATTACCAAAGTTGCCAGAAGTGAGACATTTAATATCAAAGTATAGAATTGCAGCCATAGCGTTTTCAGAGTCCTGGCTGGACAATTCAGTTATGGTCTCGGAAATTAAAATTCAAGGATACAATGTGTTCAGAAACAAACATATTTTGTTGATATTTTTGAAAATGTTTTTTCTATGGTTAGATCTGACACAGAATGGTACATCCTAGGTGATTTTAATATTTGTTGTTTTTTGCCAAGTAATTAGCTCTTTTAAAAAGGCTTGAACAAGTTCTAAATATCTTTAATTTAAAACAGATCATAAATGACCCTACCAGAATCTTGGAGTCCTCCTCTTCTATGTTAGATCACATTTTATGTAGCCATCAAGACAACATTGTTCAGTCTGGTACTCTTCCGATAGGTCTCAGTGATCATTTGCCTGTATTCTAATGATGTTGTGATTTAGTACAGATATAATCCCTTATACTTGGTTAATCAGTCTGTGCTATAACTGTATGTGATATTTGGTTTGTTACTATGATATATATATATATATATATATATATATATATATATATATATATATATATATATATATATATATATATATATATGCACGAATAAATCTATCTTTACTCTTCTTACCCAAATGACGTTTTGAAGATTTGATAAAATTTACTGTTGCTAGTATTTGGCGACACCGGTTCGAACACGGTCTCCGACCCGACTTCTTTTTTACATTTTGGTATTTTTTTACAATTATGATATCAAAGAGTAAAATATTTTATTAAATAATTGTTCTGAGATTCGTTACAGAAAAAAACTCTTTTGGTACAAATCTGGTATAGTCCCTTTAAGAAATTAAACAAGTCTTTTATACCTGCTTCACGTTTGCTCTGGCCCATCAATTTTAAAATCTCCAATATTTACGAGTTCATATGACACCGTTACGTTTAGTCATTTTATTTCTATGTTTATTATGAGAAAAGATATGTGTATCTTGAACATTTAATTTATTTTCGTTTAGGTTAATTCTATATCTTTCGGTTTTTATGATTACATAAATATCTCGTGCTCTATAAAAAATTGTTTTGCCTTTTTGTATTCGCTAGCAGTGCCCTTACAAACAATTTTGAAGCCAGAAGACGTTTTGAAACAGGCAAAAATACAAGCATATATCGGCAATAATATTCACAATTTAAATAACATCTTCTTGCGTGTATAAATTAGACAGATCATGACTATCAGGTGTTTTAATACATCGTTTTATTCATTTAAAAGTTTGTATCAATTCATTTTTTGTCTCATCCCATTATTTAAATATTGGTATTTTTTCCTCGTTTTAATTTACAGTTAGACAAATTGAAACTGCACGTGAACGATACAGAGGACAAAACCCATGTTTATGTCGATATAATATACACTTAAACATGTGAGTGTTGCACGGAAAATAGTCAACAGTACTGATTCCTGCACATGTTGCTTTACCTGGAATATCACCCTTTGTACTACCATTTAGAATATGAATTTGAAGAATATAATAAATCGGGTTCCATAGTTGTTAGCAGACAAATAGTTGCTTTGGCCGTTTAATTCTATCTTTTTGGCGCACTCAAATTTATATATACATGTATAATTTATCTCATTTATATACTCATCATATATCTATTTAAATGGTTTATTTTAGACAGATCTTAGTTAACTGGAATAATTTCATGAATACGTGTGGGTTTACTAGTGTTGTTCCCAAAGATTAATACATGTATAAGCTTATATTTAGATGTCGTTCATTCAACTCTAATTGGATGCCATTAAAGCTTCACTCTCACAGATTTACCGTTTTGACAGCTTTTTTTTATTTTTGTCTTGGAAAGATTAAATTATTGCGTAAATATCTGCAAACCAGTGACAAATGATTGCTGACAAAAGATCAGAACGCAGATTTTCATTCGAAAATTTATGTTTTATGGCTTAAACCGTTACTAACAGTTTAAGAAAAATACATACAACATCATTTTTTTAACTTCAATAGAAAAATCTGCGATCGAATTTTTTGTCAGCAGTCTCATATAACTGGTTTCCATGGATTTTCGCAAAAATTGGCTCGTTTCAAGACAAAAAATAAAAAAAAGTTGTCAAAACGTTTAATATGTGAGAGTGCAGCTTTAAAACGTTATAAATAAAAAAATAAATGAAAAAAAAACATTTAGAAGCAGAGTATGTTTTAATATCAAGTAATTAAAGGGTTAATCAGTAGTCCAAATTATTGTACGTTGACGGATTTTTTTTTACGATTTTGATAAAGCAAATGTTAGGGATTGGAAGAATCCCGTATAATACGTATATTATTTTAGATCAGGTAAATCATATGCATGCAAATGAAGTTGCTGTGTGTATTGTTTTTTTTTTCAACTAAGCACGGCCAACCATACCCTCAACAATATACATAAGCATACCCTCAATAATAGATATCATCATACCTTCAACAATACACATAAGCATACCATCAACAATACACATAAGCATACTCTCAACAATACATATCATCATACCCTAATCAATACACATAAGAATACACTCAACAATACACATAAGCATACCCTCAACAATACAGACAAGCATACCCTCGTTCAGCAATATAAATCATCATGCCATCAACATTACACATGATCATACCGTCAACAATATAGACATTTAGCGTTACAGATGTGGCATATAACGTCAGTCGGTTTTGCGACATTTAGCGTTGGTTGCGACATTTAGCGTCAGCCTTGTGACATATTAATAATATCTGTCATGTGTTCCCGTTCCGGATAGAAAAATCCGACCCGAGGGCACCTGCGTTGCCTGGTAACGAGACTTGCCGATTTACCGGCTACGCAGCGTGCCCGAGGGTCGGATTTTTCTATCCAGAAGGGATACACATGATAGATATTTTTTCTAGCATACCTTAATTTTTTTTTTGTGAAGAAACTGCATAAAAAAGCTCATTTTTGTACATTTCACCAAAAAGCACGTGCGATAATGTTTACTGACGTCATGACGCGCAGTAATTTTTATTCACTGTCAACGTCAATAAGTTCCTTCGATATCAAGTCTTTGAAGGGTTATTTCGTTTTGTTGTGAAGATATATTTTTTGCAAATTTAATGTTTATGAAACTCATCTATTGAAATCTCATAATTATGGTTACTTAAAGTATATAATAAAAGAAATAAAAAGTATTACGTCACAGCGCGTGACTCATCTGGCATGGGGGGATGCCAGATGGGATTTTCCAGCACGGCTGACGTCACCGGAAATGCCTATCCGGTGTGCTAGAAAACGTCAGTCGGTTTTGCGACATTTGGCGTTACAAATGCGGCATGCAACGTCAGTCGGTTTTGCGACATTTAGCGATGGTTGCGACATAAAGCGTCAGTCTTGTGACATATAACGTCAGTCGGTTTTGCGACATTTGGCGTTACAAATGCGGCATATAACGTCAGTCGGTTTTGCGACATTTATCGTTGGTTGCGACATTTAGCGTCAGCCTTGTGACATATAACGTCAGTCGGTTTTGCGACATTTGGCGTTACAGATGTGACATATAACGTCAGTCGGTTTAACGACATTTAGCGTTGGTTGCTACATTTAGCGTCAGCCTTGTGACATATAACGTCAGTCGGTTTTGCGACATTTGGCGTCACAGATATGACATATAACGTCGGTCGGTTTAACGACATTTAGCGTTGGTTGCGACATTTAGCGTCAGCCTTGTGACATATAACGTCAGTCGGTTTTGCGACATTTGGCGTTACAGATGTGACATATAACGTCAGTCGGTTTAACGACATTTAGCGTTGGTTGCGACATTTAGCGTCAGCCTTGTGACATATAACGTCAGTCGGTTTTGCGACATTTGGCGTTACAAATGCGGCATATAACGTCAGTCGGTTTTGCGACATTTGGCGTTACAGATGTGACATATAACGTCAGTCGGTTTTGCGACATTTAGCTTTGGTTGCTACATTTAGCGTCAGCCTTGTGACATATAACGTCAGTCGGTTTTGCGACATTTGGCGTTACAAATGCGGCAAACAACGTCAGTCGGTTTTGCGACATTTGGCGTTACAGATGCGGAATACAACGTCAGTCGGTTTAGCGACATATAACGTTAAGTGCGATATTTTGCGTTGGTGGGACATTTAACGTTGCTATAATGTTTCCAGTATTGCCTTTACACGCAACAGAGACTTTGAGTGCATGGTAAGGTCTGGAAAACAGAATAACAAGGTAAGAGTGGCAACACACAATGCGTTGTTCATCAATTAAACATAATTTTTCTGCACTAATAACATAAACTTGTATATCATCATTCTAATCATTTGAAATATATATTTAATAATTTATGTTAAAGCTGCACTCTCACAGATTGAACGGTATGGCAACTTTTGTTGTCTTGGAACGAGCCATTCTTGCGAATATCAATGGAAACCAGTCATATAAGACTGCTGACTGAAAAGGAGAGCGCAGATTTTTATATTAATTAAGTTCAAAAATTGATGTTTTATGCATTTTTCTTAAACCGTTAGCCATAAAAATTAATTTTCGAACGGAAATAGATAAATCTACGATCTTATTTTTTGTCAACAATCTTTGTCATTGGTTTGCAGATATTTACGCAAAAAAATGTTCTTTCAAAGACAAACAAATAAAAAAGTGGTAAAATTTGTTTAACTGTGAGAGTACAGCTTTAGTGTGAACGCGTGCTTGTGCGTGTGTGCATACGTATCTTTCAGCGTAAACGTACGTTCATGTGCGTGTGTGTGTGCGTGTGTGCGTACGTATCTTTCAGCGTAAACGTACTTTCCTGTGCGTGTGTGTGTGCGTGTGTGCTTACGTATCTTTCTGCGTTAACGTACGTTCATGTGCGTGTGTGTGTGCGTGTGTGCGTACGTATGTTTCTGCGTAAACGTACGTTCATGTGCGTGTGTGTGTGTGCGTGTGTGCGTACGTATGTTTCAGCGTAAACGTACGTTCATGTGCGTGTGCGGTGCGTGTGCGTGTATGTGTGTGTGTGAAATATATCAACCCTTCACATATGATATTATTGAAACGATTCAATGTTTTCATTTATAATTAGTGCAACTCTTTTTAAATAATTTTGCGATAACGTCAACAGAAAGAGAAGCATTAAACACACTACGCAATGCATAATCATCTAAGTGTGTGTTTATACATACCTGTCTTCCATTAAGCACTTTTGGCCCTGTGTGACAACTTAGTGATGCCACCATGGATAACACCTCACTGATGACACAATGGCTTGGTTGCTAAACTGGATCTGGCCTTTCCACGGGACTCTCAATGGAAAATGAAATATTCAATACATTGACGCTCTATTTTGGGCCTTGTGCTGATCGATAAGACTTTTACATATATGTGACCAGCTTATATTTATGTGACACTATAATGGTTATGTTACATTCTTATACAGAAGTGACTGAACTATTTTATATATGTTGATTTGACGTTCTTATGTTAATGTTACATTTTAATGTTATGTGAATTCTTAAAATAATGTGATATTTCAATATTTATGTGACATTAGTATATTGATGTGACATTTCAATATTTATGTGACATTAGTATATTGATGTGACATTCTTATATTGATGTGACATTAATGTGTCGATGTGATATTCTTATATCGACGTGACATTCTCATTTTGATGAGACATTCTTATATCGATGTGACGTTCTAGTGATGATGGTTCAGCCATACAATAATGTAACCTTCTAATTGTGATGTGACGTTTTTCCATTGTCAGTTTAACAGTAAGTTATTGCGCGAGTTCTTTAAGAAACAGGTGTAAATTATTATGTTGTCATTCAACTTCACCCTAATTTATGATATTGTGCATTGTTTTTATCAAGTTGTTCAGCAAATGAGACCCGACTTAACAACTTAAAACCTAATTGAAATTGATAGTTGGCTGTTACGAAGCATAGGGCAGAACGTGTATCTTAACGTGTTATGGGCGCAAATGCGCGGGTCATTTGAGCGTGAAGGTCACGTGATATTCGAGCTAGGGTGGTAGGTTATAATGGCGGGCAAATCAGTTCTAGTCTTGCCTTTTAACAGCGAACTTCGATTTCATTCAAATAGGAAAAAAAGATGTTTGTATACATATGATTGATATGTGTTTATATATGCATGTGTGTCCGGATGGATTCCGTAGTTCCTATATTCTGAGGAATGAATTAAGGGTTATCTGTTTAAATTAAAGGCATAGTTTTAGGAATGTTTTGCATGATAATTCCCTGCTGTGCAGCTCCTGCTTTTTGCACTGGTGTCGCAGTAGGGGCCAATTTCCTGTATATTCGTTTATTGGCTCCGGGCAATTTAGGGTCCATTTTTATAATGAAACATCGAAAACTGCACTGCAGGATACTCAGATTGGAGAGCTGATAAGACAATAAGGCAATAAGATTAAGATCAACTAACAGAGGTTGTGTACAAATACACGTTTTTTTAAGGGGGAGGGGGGAGGATGCTTTATATAAGGTTTAAACTAGGCCTTTAAGCCCTGCGTGCATCGCTACGGTAACACGTTTCATCCACCGGGTGTTTTTCGTGGGTGGCTGTCATTCCGATGAAGGATATATGATCAAATCTGTATCACCATTAGTAAGCATTAAGAGGCGCAATTAGGACTCTTTGATACTTTGTAATTATTTTTTGGACGACTGGTAGTATACAGGTTTGATCAGGGCATGTGCCGGAGGTTCGGCAACATTTAGACAGAATGAAACAGTATATTCGAGCTTTTCAGTGTTAAAGTATTTATGTAGAAAATTTACTTTAAAAGAAAATTGTTTGTGTGTGCCACACTTCTCTAACATGTGCCAAAATAAATATCGAACTCTTGCCCCATTTAAACATGTGTTTGTCTTTTGTGCGCAGGGACGTTTAGACTATCTTTTACAGTATTGTATAGTATCAAACTATATTGATTTTTATTGAACGCAATAAATATTAAAATTATTTTTTCGTTATGTTTAATTCTTTGAACTAATATTTCAGTTTTGGGGAAAACCCAGTTAAGGTATTGAGTAAGGTACAAAATGTGAATTCGTTACCCTTAAGGAGAGATGTTTGCGTGCAACCACTATCTAGCAAGGAAAGTTACCTCATTTTAAGAAAGCCGATATGGACATTGTAGTGGCACTCTCAAAATACACATGTATAACCATCATTAATTTTGACTGATAAACCTTTAACGACTTACTAAATATGCATTTATGGAAACTATAAGTAACTGATAACAAGATTGTAACCGTTCATCTAAAGCTGCACTCTCACAGATTGAACGTTTTGACAACTTTTTTTTGTCTAGGAACGAGCTAATTTTTACTAAAAACCATGGAAACCAGTTTAGACAAAAACTTAGATCGCAGATTTTTATGCTCAAAATTGTAGTTGTATGTATTTTTCTTATGCCTTTAAACATTAATGTTCGATTGGAAATATGAAAAACTACAATCTGAGTTTTTGTCAGCAATCTTATATCACTGGTTTGCAGATACTAACGCAAAAAAGAGTTGTAAAAATGGTAAATCTTTGAGAGAGCAGCTTTAATAGGTGAAAACGCCGAAAACAATCGGTGAGTGCTAAAAGATTTACTGTGATCTACTGTGGTCTCGTAAGGTAGAAAGACCATGTTTTCTGCACTTTTCTTTCCAAATAAACTCGGTATCCATCATAAGAACTATTTTTTTCGACATTTATTCATTGTTTTTGGTATATTAAAACAATTGTATTAATTGTGATAAATCTTTGGGATAGCATTTTGAAAGTAATTGTGTCTACCAAAGCATGGAAAAAACATACAAGTTACACTTATGAACGTTCTACCCAATGCGAAAAGCGTGGACATATTGGGGACTAAATACAGCTCATGAAGCCTGCAAGATGGCATTTAAAATATAATAATCATATGATGCAGAAAACATCATTTAAATAATTCACACAACGCCATTCATGAAATTATAAGTTATTGATATGATTTTAGCGAATATGCTTGAAGTCTTTCCAATATCCCTGATAAGTGCACTCAGTCGAACGACCTTATAGAGCACTGTATACTCAGTGTTGAGTCATTTGGTTTACCTCTTTCAATGCATAGTGAACTCATTATATATTCATCTCAGTTAGTATCAGTGATGTAGTCGATGGCTCAAGACCACAATAATCTGCACCCCGTTGAACCCATCTCCCACCGTTGCCCAAGATCTGGATGTGAATACAGAAAAAATAGTGTTTGTGTTCAAGTATCAATATTTTTTTTAAGTTGAATAAAAGAGAAGATTCTGGTGGCCTTTTTGCAGAGAGCTTAACATAATTTGACACTGTATTGCAAAAACTGATAGTTTCAGAGCAAAATTGGAAAAATCATTGCCTGTGGAACTATGTAAATTGTTTGTTTGTAGCCTTATTCCGTCTTTACCTCAGGGTCATGTATTACTACTGTATTTTGTGAGACGAAGCTTTGGCCTATGCTAAAACTTATATGTTACATGTTAATCACTCTAGACATGGTACTCATCTGTCATGGATATTTCATTCCAAATAAACACATTTGACCAGACATTCTGTTCATTTTGATTTCTACACCTCTTTTACGAAAAGTACTGTATTTTTTACGTTTTGTGAATTTTAACTCGAAAGTTTGGACTTCTGTTATAGAAATACTTGGCATCACAAAGATTATAATATCTCAAAATGTCTTTTTTGGGCCAGAATGATCATATTCCCATCCCCATTCATATATATATATATATATATATATATATATATATAGATCACTAGAAACGCCATAAATTATACTGATTAGTTACTTGTCAACAACAAAGGGTGACGTGTTCAACAATTTAATAAGAGTTTTTTATGAAGAATGAATGAATGGATGAATGAATGAATGAATGAATGAATGAATGAATGAATGAATGAATGAATGAATGAACGAAAAAACGAACGAACGAACGAACGAACGAACGAACGAACGAATGAGCGGTCACTTCTTGGCAAACATGCATGGAAACACTGTTTGTGGCAACCCCGTCTACATGTGTCACATACAAAGCGCGACCGCCGCCTGTCCGCTCTCCTATTGCTGCATACACAACACTCATGTCGTTTCCGGTCTGAAATTATATCGAACATTTGATATATATTTTAATCTGCTTTACATATTAGTTTTACTATCCCCTGATTTCAAATTTAAAGTGAATTTCTACGAACTGTAGTTTTTTGTACTGACTTAGCTAGTTTATATCGTATACACATTCTTATTTATAATGGCGAATCATGATAACGTTTGATTTACCCACCAAGAAGCACCACTCGGACCTTTTGGGCATACGCAAGTTCTTCCACTAATGATTCCAAAAAACGCTGCCTGTCTACTGGTCTCGGAACTGTTTGATGAAACAGTGTATAAGCATTCAGCGCCATTCGAAATACTTTGTTGAGTACCATTTTTTCCACACCTGCAACTCAAGTAATCCATTATCCAACTATGTCTTTTTATATCTGATTACTAGTAACAATGTCGAAATAGCTCAATAGGAAAAAAGTTTTGCATTAAATTATGATATCCTTGTTTTCTTATCATTTTTATTATTATTATTATATTATAACTGTTATTATTATTATTATTATTATTATTATTATTATTATTATTATTATTATTATTATTATTATTACGAAGAGATTGCTGTGTGCGTATTTGTGCTTTATAAGTGCCTAAATGACGTCGTACAGTTTATAAAATTATTTATATTGATATGTAGCATAACATGTAGTTTATATATATGTTTAAAGGTACTTAAAAGCAAGACAAAAAATAGTAATGACGAAAAACGCGGGAAACGAAAAACGCGGGAAACGGAATGACGTCGCGTGCGTCTTGGAGCGGTTCAGCACGGGCGGATATGACGTAAGGGACAATAAACAACTTATATACAGTGACGTTTTCCATGGTAATTGTTGCCGTTTATATAATATTTGCAACTTTAATGACCCACCCAAAATAGGCACATAATAGGCCCGCGGCACTCAACGTAGTATATAAAAATAGGCCCTTGGCACAGAGATGGTTAAAATGCATATTGAATACCATCGCATTACGTGTTCGTTAAAAAATGTATATTGTATGGCTAAAAGCGTTACTAACGCTTTAAGAATTATAAATTTTCGGCATAAGACATCATTTTTTAACGTAAACAAGAAAAGTGTAAATATATCTTCTGCCAGAAGTCTTTTAGTACCGTTGATCGGATATTAACGCAAGCATTGGTTCATTCCAGTACAAAAAAATGTCAAAACGGCCAATCTGCGAGAGTGAAGCTTTAAAATATAATATATATATATATATATATATATATATATATATATATATATATATATATATATATATATATATATATATATATCTACTACAGATATTAAGGTGACCATATATATATTAATCTAGGCATTATGGGGACCGCTGGATTAAGGCGACAAAAATTGGTCTCCTTAATATTTTCAGTCCAGATTTGATGTATCAAATGTCAATAAAAATGTCCATTGATAGTAAGTTGATAAGCTTGAATGTTTATTTACGAGATCATTTCATTGTTTTAAATCTTATTATCTTTTATTATCAAAAAAAATATTCTTAAACTTTTGTGCGTGTATATTTGTGTATCCATAAAAATAGGTATTAAGGCGACCAGGGAAAAAATCATAATTTTGGTCAAAAATAGCTATATACTAAGCATTTTTTATTTGTTTTACTTTATTTAAAGCCTATTGTATATTATCCCGAAGTTTCATTCCATAAAAAACAGAAATAAGGAAATTCGATATTTCGTGTACCATCAGCATCCAAATTTTCAAGTATACAGAAATTTAACTTTCCGGAATATAACGGAAATTTTCGGGTATCTCCGTGGTACCATCTCCGTGCAATTATGCAGTATGGCGTTCATCTCTTACGGAAACAGAATGGTAACTTGGTAAGTGTTTAAAATACATATTCAACGTTTTTTTTTTCGTTTATTTTTATGACTTTTGTACAGTAGTATAAATCGTCCACCCTTTGGATGAAAAGCAAATGATTTATCCGAATTTTGTTCATCCGAAACTAAATCACTAGTATCAACATCCGGTGTAATTTTTGCTTGTATTTTGGAGAAACTCGATTGATTTCTAGCAAACTTGGTTTACCACTACATCGTCGCTTATTATTATTTGGTATGTTCCAATCTAAAAAGGGATTTGCTCCCTTAACATCTCAGATTTTAATAAATAAAAGACGAAATGATACAAATGCCTTACATTTTGTTTGTCAATGTCATGTCATTTGTCATTCTCATCACCTTTGAATAGCAGAACAGAACGAACACTATCACCAATTCGTATTGTGGCTTTTTGCATGTGTCTTAAATTTTCATATTTGATAATAAATGCAACAATAAAATATTTCCCTTATTCTGCCACAGTTATGCACCAGTCAATTGTAACCATGGCCCCCAGGCAGGTCTTGTTTATACCAGGGATAGCAGGGGAAATGGGCCATGTTTTTACGTTCCAGGTGGACCGGCAGTGCTGAGTGAATGCAGTGTTATTGTTTTTGCGCTGAAAACAGGGAATGGGCCTAACCTAGGATGCCCCCAGGGGCATTTGACAGGGATCTGGTCATTTCGTAACCTTACCATTTCGTAACTGCTGAATCTTGGTTATTTTGTAACCATTTTGTTAGTCAATTCGTAACCATCAATAAATCAATTGCTCATATGGTAACCACCATTTAACAAGGTGATAAATAGTACACTTAGCCCCTCGTTAAGTGTATTGTTCGAACCTGGATGTATATGGCACAGCAACCAAGACACCAATTGGGAGACATTACTCAAATTCTCACTAGTAACAAGCCAATAATTTATGTTACTCAATAGTTATTAGATATATATCATGGTAAATTAGAAATGATTTGTTATATTACCAAAATATGTTAATTATTTTCTTACATTTTGCTTACTTATAAACAATAATTTAAGACTGATCGCGATGTATTTTTGAGTAAAATTACGTTTACATAAATGATCATTCTTGACCTATTTCATTGACTATATTTGTTTGAATTGTTTAAAACGAAAAAAAAATTGTTCTGTTCTTTTCTCAATTGATCCATATTCTGCATACTTTATATCCAAAACCGACAAAAAACAGCCTAAAATTATTAGTTATGGTACAGTGGAAACTCACTAAACCGGATCTCCACAAAACCGGAATCCTCGGGATACTGGAATTTTATCAGAGTCCCGGTTTTCCCCTTCTATTTTCAATGTAAAAAAATCCCTACAAAACCTGAACCCCGGAATTCCGGATACCGGACAAAAAATCGAGAAAATTTGTTAGTTGTCAACGTAATTTTACCTTACAAAACCAGACGTTTTGTTCAAACATGTCAAAATAATTCTGTGTATTAGGAATTCGCGAATCACGTGTCATTTTGTTTTGACAGCCGGTACGTCGTTAAATATTACACCTGTGATGTTGTGTTAACACGATAATCGATAATGATGATTGTGCTGTGGATTGACTGTTGCGCGATAATCAAACGATAATCAAACTTGTGAAAAGAAAATTGATTAAAACATTTATTTGTTTGTTGCAGAAAATAAAGAACTAGAAACGGTTTTTTAGTGATCATTTTGAAGTGTTGTTTTATCTAAAGACTTCTATGATTGAATCAAATTAGAGCGGTGCTTTAATTAAACTATCAAACATACTAAACAAGCATTAAATTACGAGAGTTGTTTTATTTCAAGACTTGGAAAAAAGATGGTTATAAAAACGCAGAAATGTTTTATTATGCTTATCACTTTTGCAAGTGCTTTAATCATGTCTCAACCTCCGTCTAAACGTCGGAGAATTGAACTGTCCCTAGAGGACAAAAGCCTTTAAAGGTTAACTCAATTAATATATTGAGTAAACTTACTCCGTACATCGAATCCCCACTAAACCGGAAATTTTGCCCAGTCCGGACCTTGTCCGGTTTAGTGAGTTTCCAATGTATTAATTTCCAATAACAAGATACAAAATTAAACATATGGGCACATTTTTAATACAATAAGCATATAAAAAGCGCATACTCTCATTCGGCAAACTTACTACATTTTACAATACTTCTATGCAATTTAAAAAAAATGAAATTCTAAAGTTATATGGTCTATATATTTAAAAAATATTGGCTTAAGGTCACAATTCCTCTTAATGGTAGAACATCTATGAATTAAAAAATTATTACATTTAATATTCAGCCTACTTATAATATTTCCTTCGCAACATAAAAAATAGCTAGTGTGAATGTTTCTATTTGTCATAGTTTCAGAGTTTATTGGCAAATCGCACTACACTATTAGGAATAAAGAAGGAATACAACTACTAGATTTAACTTTGTTTATTTTGTTATTTTTATGTTTTATACTTACCGTAAACTTATTTTGTAAATTCAAATGGTATTAAACTAATTCCTCATAATTATAGGAGTCAACGGTTAAGATATGACCATTCGATTTCTTAACGGTTACGAATTGACTAACACAATGGTTACGATATGACCAACAATGAGCAGTTACGAAATGACCATAATTCATTTGACAGGGCTTTTACCAGCTGTTTGTGCAGAGCGGGAATTTTACCTGGGATTGGCTGGACGGAAAGTCAAAGTCCCCGCTATTAGCAGGACCTTGGGGGCCCATGCTGCAATTGACTGTTGCATTATTTGGATTTTTTCTTAACTTTACGACACGCCCCCCTACAAGTTTAGTAACATTTATTTACAGAAATTGGATAACTTAACAAGTAAAGTAAACTGTACTGAGCTTTTGAACAAACCTACATACTTATAAATCAAAATTGATATTTTAGGGTCTTACTGAATAAACCCAAAATGTTAGTTTTGATTTGCTAAATTCGAACAGTATTTAGTCTATCCACACAAAATTTACAGGATCATCAGATAACAAATTTTCTAAAAATTCTCTGTTTGCCAAATAGGGAAGACAGGTTAAAGTGGGGTTAAAAGGTTGCTATCTGTGACCAAAAAATACTGTTCAAAATTGTGAGTATTCATTTATCTTTCATTCAGTAAAGAGCATGCAATGGCATACTTTGTGGTTGGATTAGATAATCTGACAGCGGTGCTGGACGTCAGGAGTTCAAATATTGTTGTGAGTTCAATGTACCAAAAGAATACCTTTGGAATACACAATTATCTATAAAAATGGCAGAGCAAACTGCCCATATTGTAGTAATGTCTTAGATCCAGCTTGGATAACTTGGACACAGTAAGCGGTTCACACCAAGGGAAATTCTCAGATTAAACAGCGCTTATGAACTTGAACATTACATTTTTCATTGAGACAAAGAAAAAACATTATTGCTGATCTTCTGAAAACAAATCTTGGATTTATACTAATCACCACCAAAAATTTAATTTTAATCACACAATGTAAACAACTGCGCCACAGATCTATCTTATCTGTATGTTTAGAGTTTTTAAAATTTAGCAGTTAAATATAGATTAGCATACTGGTAGGTCTGGTTGGTCTGTTGCTTTAGATGCTAAGTAAACATAATGTCAGTGATTTCATCACTATTTCTATCAAAATATCAGTTTTCTTCTTCAGAGCTTCTCACATTTGCACCATTTTTTACCATTTGAATCATAAAAAGATAACAAACGAACACGGATGGAACATTTGAAAATACAATTCAGTTGGTTTCTATTTTCATGCTCATTTTTGCTTAAAATTATTCTGCTTGAATGTGATTTATGTTGCTTAAATTTGAACTTAACTCTTTGTGAATATTTAAGGAATGTAAGGGGTCAGATTTCAGATTGCTCATTATTTCTGGAACACTAAATACTTTATTTGATTGTGTACACTGCACTTTCTTGTTAAGCATTCATCCAAATAATTTGGGTAAATATTGGCAGAAAAACTGCTTTTAGATTTATACTGGTCATCAAAACCAGCACTGACAAAACATAAGATGTGTTTAATTAATGTGCGGGAAAGAGGTTTAAAGGTGTCCGCCCACAACGAAATGCTTGCGGGTCACAGTACCCCTTCAAGTAGTTCTTGAAAAAAAATGATTCTCTCAGGTAGCGTTTGATTATGTGTACATTGTATCCTTGTATATATTCTCAAGTGTACACATGATTTATATAAGGTTTGTACAATTTTAGTTTTATTTAAATTTTAAAATTTTGACATTTTTTTTAAGATTTGCCTGCCCCTGTCTAAACACTTAAATTCTTGGTCTTTGGAGTATTGTCTGCAACTTCAAAACACACTTTTTGGAACAGGACACATTTTTCTGATATTTTATCCAGTTTGACTGCAATATAAGTTGTATTTATCAATCAAGTAAAAAATGACATTTATTTTTCCATAATTACCTGGTAGTTATTTGTTAATTTGTTTTAATTCATGGATAGGTTTATTGCAAGTGTCATGGAAAGCTGGAACTTTTCAGTACACAACATGCAAACAGAGAATGAACTGTGTGTGCCGGCTTTGTGAACAAAAACGCAAGGCGGCTATGGTAAGTTGCGTCAAGATATATCCTTGGGACCCCCCCCCCCCCAGTTACCCCAGCCAACAGGCTGCATGTTTAATTTAACTCAATACTAAGCTTTGTTTTAGTGCGAACATCAACATGTTTATATAATTGCAGTTGCTGCTTGGGACATTAAAGTTAAGTCAGCAACCGTCTACCAGACTGCAAGATTCATCTCTTCCAAAGGATGTCGTACCTTTCCAGGTGGGTGTGCATTGATTGATTGATTGATTGATTGTGAGTTTGTGTAAATGAATAACTGTGAAACCATAACCAAATGTTGGGCTGTAAAGGTGTGTATGTGCATGCTTCACATATTCTCCATCCTTTTGGCATACTGGACCGTCATCAGACACTCTGCCATGAATGTTAGAGAGTTTAAAGCTATTTCTTATTTTCCTGTGTAACTATATTGATGTTAGATTAAATTTACGCCGCCGTGTTATTGAGTAACAATTTGAAATTGGGCCAAAATCATCAAGCTAGAGCTTTGCATAATCTTTTTCAAACTTCTGCGAGATTTCTGCCCTTGACAATATTTGCTCGCAGCCCCCCTCAAAGTTGCACTTCGTTCAGTATTTGAAAGCTTACGGATACACTTTTTTGTTAATTTGAGATCTTAATGTGGCTACTTCTAAGTAAATAGATGCTCAAAGTAACTAGATGCTCTGGGTGTTCACTGGGTGACAAAGGCTACACAGTATTGGTTGTTTCTTTTTTCTGAAAAGATGTTTCTAGTGAATTGCCCAGTTGCAGTGGTTTTGACGCCACAGAACCAGCATAGCTCCATGACAGATATATATGTTTTCGTCATTGATGTCAGTACTGCTGTATTGGAGGCCTCACAATTTCTGTGTGGAAATGTCATCTGATACACTCATAACGGCGTATTTCTAGCATAGCTTTCATAAGTGCATGGCCATTCTCTGTCATTTTCAGATACACTGTGTTTTGTGTGGATAAGAAATGCAGAGTGGTACCACCAATCACCTAAGCCACAATTCCCCTAACAGACAATAGGCTCAAGGGGACAGTTCCTGCAATTTACAGAAAAGCTCTCAATTGTAGCCCTACGAACTTAAGGTAAGCGATAAATCTGGACTTCAAGATATCTCTGTACTCACTGTAAGTTTATACTTCATTTAAACAAAACATAGGGCCGAATTCAGAACAATCACTCTCACTCACACTCAATGAGTTAATCCTCTGTAATCACATAACGGTTGAGATATTTTCGAGTGAAAGGTATATCCGTATTCACAGGTGTGAGTGAGACTCAAGTGTTTTGCGTGAGTGGGACATTTGTGAGTGCTTGGCTAGGCCACATGAACCGCCCTCGAGGATTGGTTGTGAATAGGAATTGAATGAGTGTATGTGAAAAAAGTACATGGCAAGTAGAAAAGATGAAATAGATCAAATATTTGGAACAAATAAGGGACATGCTCGTTCCCAGACAATATTTAAGAGACCGGGATAATCCATTGACGTACATGTTCATTCAATAACGTGGCCATCTATAAACAAAACAAATTCAAAAGGATGCGCCTATCATATATTTGTTTTGTCTCACAATGATCTTGAACCCCCAGCAATGTTGATGTTTGCAATTCATCAATGGCTGCAAAGACAGGCAGCTAAAGGTACGTGAAGTTAGCATCCTAGCGGCATGAAGTTCGCGGCCTAGCGGCGTGAGGTTGACAGACTAGCGGCCTAAATTTGTTATCTATTTCAAGGTTCAATGGTTTAAATGGAAAATAAGATAAATCAATGCTTTTAGTCGTACATTAGCGGCCTTAAATTGTTTTCTACTTCAGCGCATTTTTATATGAGTTTTCTTCTAAAACAATGCTAAAATAATTGTTTTCCTATGCAAAATACATCACGCTTGAGCGGTCTTGCGGCGTGAACTTGGCGGCCTGGTGGCCTAGCGGCCTAAAAATCCCCAAAACTCATCCAGCAGCCCATGAAAAGGGGGAAATGCTGATATTCGCTAAAGGATGTTGATTTATGAAAAGGACATTTAATTTATCATTGTTTTAGAAAAGAACGCATATAAAATGCTTTGGAATAGGAAACAATTTTAGGCCGCTAGTCACATGAGGCGGCTAGGCCGCCAGGCCGCTAACTTGACGCCGCTAGGCCATTTCATAGCGTGGTAAGGGAATTGATATGTATTTTCCAGCCTACATTCAGCTGGATTATTATTACTATTATTATTATTATTATTATTATTATTATTATTATTATTATTATCATTTTCATCATCATCATCATCAGCAGCAGCACCACCAACACCAGCAGCAGCACCACCAACACCAACACCACCATATCATCATCAACATCATCATTATTATTATTATTATCGTCATCTTCATCCATTTTCCCCTACATTTCTTGAGTTGTTTTTCACTCCGAGGTGTTATTTCCCCATAAGAAGTAGATTCATTCGCTAATTCTATCCATCTGCTATTTTTTTAACTTCCATTTTTTCAACTTCCATATATTATTTTCAAACGCCCAAGACCGCTTTATGTAGAATACAAAAGCAAGATTATATATGAATACATATTTAAATTACGTGATACAATGGAAAACGGCTACATATTTAAAACAGCAACAACAATGACAACAAAAAACATGCATTTAAACGTATTTTGCAACAGTTATTTACAACCCAAAACGTTTATTTTTATTGACCAATTGTTTTAAAATGAAAATATCAGTTTTAGAATAACACTTATTATCATTTGTTTGTTGCCATAACTAACAATAAGGTACTCAAATCTCAAATAAACATATGTTTACAATGTATAATGTAAACATCACCATAGTCAAACAGATAATCCGATATGATCATGTAAACATATGTGTATAAATATATACTGTATTGCTCACTTGATGAAGTGGAGTGTTAGCGAGGCGTGTGAATACGAACAGATCACTTGAGTGTCACTCCCCATATTCCACTCAAGTGATCATTTGAGTGTCCCTTACGGGAATGTGGTTGGAGTGTGAGTGAGAGTGGATGTTCTGAATTCAGCCCTTACAATTTCACCATCAAAATCCAGGTTTAGATCCCAGACCGAACTTTGTCTCCTTCATTAAACTTAATTTCAGATGTTCTATAAGCCACATACATGTTCACTACTTATGACGGATAAGAACTTTCGCAAATTGATTATAAATGCGTTTTCCCAGATTTACACCCTCCTCTTGCAGATACTGCCGATGGTGAAGCTTGGATGCACCGGGCCGGTTTTCCAGCCGTGTGGAATCTCCAGCTGAACTGGGGCCGGGAATTATATAAGACTCCTTAGCAGCATGGTGAGCTTTTGCGTAATTATTTCCAGGCTCATATACCCGGCCAGACTTCTGCGTTTAAGCTTTCCTGTCGTCATTTTTTTAAATAACGTATCTCAATTCTTTCAATGAAATCACCACTGTGACACCTTTGGAGACTAGATTTAAATTAAGGAACCATTATGTGTAGAAAGCCTTTTGGGTGATTTAAAATCAAATTAATAAACAGGATTCTCATGGTTCATGGTTTATAATTGGTCTTGTGGACCTTTCATTCTTTACTTTGGTAACAGCCGCTTAAGTATGTAAGAAGGGGGGGGGGTACAGATGTGATAGTAAACAGTGTTTAATAAGGTATATTTGTTTTTATTTTATCACCAGTTTGAAGGTAATGATTTTGTTAAATCAGGGTTAAGTAACAAGTTTAACACAAACACTGTAACATGTTCTTTATTTCAAATAAATCTATAAATTATCTCTGGAGAATTTAGTCTGATCTCCATTTCTCAGAAAATGTAGCTGTCTAAGTGCCTATTCCATCAATGAGTATCACTGTCTTTAAATTGCTGTTGCGGTACAGTTTAAATAGCAAAAGTTTTATGGCCCTGCTTGTTTGCAACTCCTCATTCATTTTTGTACAGCGAGAAAAGTAAGGGAATTCTAGAGATTTACTAGAATTATGGATTGTTTTTCATGAGTTACACAGTACATAAGGAGGAATAAGTGTGTACACAACTCCTCATTTTATTCCTGTTTATTATTTATATATGTAACATAGATGTGTACAAGACTTAGAAACATGACATAAAAGAGCTCACTTTGATAAATTTTCTCAAAAAAAGATATCTTTACTGTTAAAGTAAGAACTTTTACTGCATAGTAAGTAATGTCTTCTGCTCATCTTTATGACATCATTACATGGAATGGAAACTTCCCAAGATACATTTCCACATGGCGCAGCTCATTTATATATATTGCTGATGGATTGTTTAGAAAGGGACAGTTTTAATTGGACAAAATGTTTTAATCGCCATTTTACAGAGTGCCAGCCAGTCATTGCTGTTCTTGCATTGCTGAGGAGGACAGTCCTGCCAACATAACAGTTTGTTCAATAACAGGTAAAAAACTGGTCTCACTTTACATTTTCAACCACTGCCAGATAATATAATCTTATATAATGATAACTCCTTCTTCACAACTGGTGTTAAATATACAATGATTAAACAAACAATAAAATGAAAATTATGCTCTTTAAACTCAGAACCATTATTGACTGTCAGATGCTATTGGTAAATGAACTGGTCTTGATGTCCTTTTCTTGAGATAATAACTATTTGCATATTACCCCGGTACTACTATTGTACATTCAATAGAAAATCGTCTTGTTTGTATTGTTAAATGGCTTTATAATGTTCCCCACTTCCTGATTCTTGAAAATTACGTGAACAAATGACAATCCTACTACCATTTAAAGTTTGATTAAATTTCGTACAAATGTGTTTGTTTTAATTTGCCTTCTGCTTAAAGTAAGGGTATATATACTGGGCAAGAAGTGCTGAATTTCATCGTGAATGACAGTGATTATCCATAGTTTGAATTTGGTTCGGACATGTTTGACAGGAATTCAAAGACATTTTTTTGTCATCATTTTCGCATACATTGGTTCATTCTAAGATAAAAAAATATAACCTTTTTCAAAATGTTTGATCTGTGAGAGTGCAGCTTTAATAGACCTGTGAAACTAAACTCTCAATCAAACTTTGGTAAAAGATCAAATGCGGGGCTCCGTGTGTGGCATAGACTGTGTTAATTTTTATTTAATATGATGAAGAGCTAGTTAAGTTATCTTTGTTAAAAGTCTTTATTTGAAGCAAAATATGTTTCAATACCCTGTATGAATTTTCTTCACTGGATATTGATTTATAAAAAACATTGCTCCAGGGTGCGGAGCTATTTTTTGCTATATGTCTATATGGAAAAATCTTCTCCTCAGAAGTCAACTTTGTTCCCCAATGTGCAAGGCACAATTGGTGAAAATAATTTCAATAAAAGTCACTGATTATTATTATTGTTATTATTATTAATAAACTTTTACTATTTCAGGAGACAAACAGAAACACAGAGGTGCTATACATTCTGATGGAAAAACAAAAGCAATTCTCCCATCATTTTGGCGTGGCTCAGATCAAGAGGAGAATTTTAAGAAAGGTAATAACTGAGCGACTAAGAACATGCAAGTTGCACTGGTTAGAGTGTAAGACCCATCTCCCTTCATAAGAATTGATAATCATCACTGTATTAAATCAAGAAATTGAAACGTAAGTGTCTTGTCTTTTGCAGTGTTTTTGAAATATAATATAATTTTAAAAAAACTAAATTATTATTTAATATGATTGTGAATGTGTGATGTTTTCTTCTGATCATTCACTCTCAAAAACCAGATACTAAAAACATATTTGTAGATTTTTTTGTTTTACTTGTAAATATAGTTTTAAGGTTGTATTTTAGGCAAAGCCTTTTATTCTGCTCAATACAAACTTAAATATTGTAAGAGTTATGGCCCTTTGTAATTTTTTAAACAAATACATTTTTTTATGTTTTTGTAAGCCCATTATTAAGGGACTTTTAATATTTTCACCAGCTGCATTATAAAGTCAGACCGAAAGTGTTCAGTAAGTGTCCAAACAATAACTAAGTTAGAATCCTTTCTCAAATCAAGTGAGCGATATAGGGCCATCTCTGTGTTTGTCTGACTAAAAAACAATAATCAATCTTTGAGTTAAATTGACAAATATTGTTGTAGAATGTTTTGTGAAGACATACAATTGGATTACTTTTGTGTCAATAGGATTAAGGTTTCTGCACATAAAAATTATTTAGAATTGCATTTGGGTCAGTCGGTTCACGTTCAATATTACTTGCAGTATAAGTGGAAGCAGTGACTTAAAATTAATTACCAAACAGTTTCTGCTCAATTGCTTTGAGTTAACATACGAGTTATGAAACTTGGAATACTAGTTCTTGGTGGCATAAATGAAAGACCTTGTTTTGTCACATTGACTTGTTATCAAGCACTAACTTCCTCTAAATTCTCTTCAGGTGATGGTTGGGCACACACAAGAAGACATAGATCACAGGTGTCTAGCCATATGAGTAGATAGGAGTGTCACACTCTGCCAAACTTACTTCATCAGACGAGCAGAAAGCTTCTCAAGATCCCGCACTGCACACTAAGACATAGTCTTTGACTACAACAAGGTGATGAAAGTACAGAGGTCCAATTGAAATCAATTCTGTGCTGCTGTCATTTCTTCATTCTGGAAGTCGATGGACATGATTTATTATGGCATCAAGTGTGCAGTTTGCCGACTATCAGCAGTCTTGTTCACCAGCTGTGCAACTTGAGCTGGTAGCTTTATTGCTTGAAGCCACTGCATAAGAGGGGGAAGGTGCAGGCTCATCAAAAAGTCTCAAAAGGTGAAACTAGGAAAAGAAGTTTATCAAGAGTGTGAATCTATTTTGAAAACAATCGTTACAATGATTTGGTTTCCTTTGAAACTTCATACATACTATGAATTGAGATGCTTAAATAAAAAACCGCTATTCAAATATCAGGAAACTGCCTTTTTCATACTAAAGGGTAAATGATGTCGCCATTTCCTGTATGTATTTAAATAAGATATGTCTCCACAATTAATATTTTTAGGGAATTTTTCTCAACCTTATGAATGAGATTAAATTGTACAGGGTTATATGAGCTTAATATGTTTTCTCATTCTTTAAAATTGGTGAAAAATTGTCAGAAGATAATTAGACCAGTATCCATTACTGCAATCATACAATCAAATATACAGGGACAAGCCCACTGGGCATATAATATAATTAAACCCTGTTTAGGGGCACGAGGCAAACAGAGTTACTTTCAAACGTTAAAGCTGCACTCTCACACTGGATGTTTTGACAACTTTTTTCATTTTATGTCTTGGATTGGAACCATCCAATTTTTGCGAAAAATTAAATCCCAGATTTTTCTATTTAAGTTAAAACATTGATATTTTTTATGCACTTTTCTTAAACCGTTAGTAACATTAATTTTCGAACGGAAATATGAAATCTGCGATCTGATCTTTTGTCAGCAATCTTTTATCATTGGTTTGCAGATAATTACGCAAAAACTTGCTCATTCGAAGACAAAAAAAGTTGTGGAAACGGTATATCTGTGAGAGTGCAGCTCTAAATGTTTAATTTCTTGATTTTACTACTGTATTAGAAATTACAGGGATTGGGGTATATTTTTAGTGTTTTTATTGCTTGTTTTTGATTCATACAGTCATACTTTATTCTTCAGGGCACAACTTACAAATAAACAAAACTGGAAAATGGTCATATCAAAAGGTCAAAGATAATGCAAGTTGAACAATCATATTGTTCATGGCTTGTATTTTTGGTATATTTTGTTGCATATGCTATAGAAAAGTTGAAAGTTAAAAATAAATTCATAGTTGAAATGATGGCTTTGAATGATATTGTCAGATGAGAAACGGCACTATTAAGAAATAGGTATAATGGTACTTTATTTATTTTAATCAATTTTAGATATTATGAAAATTATCTTATTTAGTACATGAGACCTTTTAAACAGTTATTGACAATATAACAATGTGTATATGAAGCTTTAGATCAAAACTTAAAGCTGCACTCTTACAGATTGTCAGTTTAGACACAAAATTGTCTCAAAATCGGCTGATTTGGTTATCATTCCTTTAATTCAGTCATATTAGATAATTCACAATAGAACCAATCAAAAATGTTTGGTAAAACTGCCGAAAAGTTCATTGACAATAAATTGTTCGTAATGCTTTTAGTCATTGTTCGTAATGCTTTTAGTCATAAAACATCATTTTTTTAACATAAATATGATGAACTGCAATCTGATCTTTTTTCAGCAGTCTTATATCACTTAAAATTGGGTCTAGACATTTCTGCAAAAAATACTCCATTTATTGACAAACAATAAAAGAGTACCGGTAGTCAAAACGATCAATCGGTGAGATTGCAGCTTTCAATACACCTTTTAAGACCGCCGTAAAATTCCAATGGTTTGCCTAAATCTTTAAAGCTAGCATACTGTTTAATTGACAACCATACTTATTGTTTAAAATTTGTCATGATATCTTTGTACAATGTGTTTATATAATTCATTAAAGAAGTCAAAACAAATTTGTTTACCTTGTAATTTGTTATCTGTTATTTAAATGACTCAGACAAAAATGGGAACGTCAGTGCTAGTTCTTTTACTATTAACATCCCATGAAGTTTCTATTGGTGTAGCAGCAAGGAGGTGTTACATTAATTATGCATCATTTAAACCAAATTATACATTCATATGCACATCATACAGGCGTGTAGCCGCCTATACGTGAATACGCGGCTGAATCCACATGATTCTGACAAAAAAAATCAACCAAAGTTGCAGTATGCGAACTTGACTACATGAATCTAAAACTGGTTATTTTCCAGTACTAAATAATGCACTAGATTGCACCATGGTTTTCAAAATTTTCTGAGGAGGCACGCCCCTGAACCCCCCCAGCACATGAATTCACATGAATAGAGGGGTAGCTACGCCCCTGACATAATTGAAACCACAGTGTGGCTAAACAACACTTGTATGTTTATCATACGCAGTGATCTCCCATGGAAATGCAATCGTCAAAGAATCTGAAGGGGCTGTTTATATGGACTAGATTTGAAATGCACAAAGTGTTTAAAAAAGTTGATTTCAGTCACGAAGAGAATCAACCATACCCCACACTTGTTGGAGTAAGATGAAATGTCCACTTTCCGCGAGAAAGAAAGTACATTGAAAATGGTCATTTGATTCAATTGACTTTATCTTTTTATAAATATGTTGCAATACATAAAATACGTTATTTGTTATAATTGTTTACCCATGTTGAATTTTATTTGGCAAATTTATAAGAGATTTAAATATTAAGAAACTCAGCCGCTAAAGAGCATATGATTATGACATACTTTTTTTAAATCTTTCGAACATGAGTTTTTGAGTGAATATAAGCGAAGCGTTAAGTGTTTTGAAACTGCATCTTTTACTTGGATTTTATAGATTGTTATTACGAAATAAAGTATGGCGAATCAAACGAAGTGTTAAAGCCAAGCTATTGATGGCTGAAACCCTTCAATAAATGTTGATATGTGCTAAAATATAGTCTTTGAAGTCCAAAATTTTGACATGCGTTACTAACCCGATTCAACAAAAGGCTGTTGCACAATCAGTTGATTGACGTTATCACGTGATAAACCAATAACTTCCATTAAGGTTAAAATATTCAACACCTTAGTATGAGTCCCTGTGGGCGAGTGGATAAGCGATCCGTTTTTTATTCTATGTGTTATCTGCACCCCCATGTGCTTGCTCCCAACTTGAACAAGATTAATTTTTAATACTTTAATCGTTTTTTTAAAAATGCAATTGAAGTATAAAAGAAAATCAACCTGGTTACTATTATTTCAGCAAATTTCAGTACCAAGGAGTAAAATAAATATACATGTAAGTGTTTTTAGATGCATTACGAGGAAAAATATGTTTGGTGCCAAAACATGAGAGAGTCTCTTTAAACGGAAAAGTTTTGGCAGTTACTCAGTCAGTCAGATGATGATAAATATAATGCATAGCATCATCGCTCTGGAGTACGAGAACGTTGTAAACAGAGTATGTTTTTACTGAACATGCGTCTGTTTATTTTGATGCCATAAAAGGTTTAAACTGTTTAAAGGAACTATAACATTATGAAACAACAAATCTGATTACAGATATCAGTGGCAGATCCAGGAATTGACTTAAGAAGGGGTACGTGAAACTCATGGGCTTAATCTTTCCACATCCGCCCCTCCCTCAGAACAGAAATTGAATGGCTTAAAATGTTGGACCGGGGTGGGGGTTAGACTCCCCTAATTTATAGTCCGAAATAGTGCATTTTTATCTTAATATTGTATTTTTTCCCGATATTGACTGAGAACGTATTATAAACGGACGATTCAAAGGGGTGGGGGACGGCGCGCGCGCTGGGACCGACCCCCCCCCCCTGAATCTGCAATTGAGTACATGCATTAAAACCGTCTCCGTAGCCTATTGGTTAAGGCGTTCTATACCCTTCATTCAATTGACTTAATACTTCACACAATTGTTCAGGACCATCAGCCAATGAGGTTACATAACTCCATAATACAAGTTATGGCTCCTGATTGACTTAGGTTAAAGTTTTAGGCAAGTAAAATTTAAGGGGAAGTTGGAATTTAATAAAAAAAAACGTCCATGGGTCACAATGAACCCAATGAACAATGTTCTTTAATCATGAGCTAACTGTTTAAGCGTTAACAGACACATTCCTGTGCAGACAAAACTTTTATTGTTTTTACAAGCACAGAACTTGTATTTAGAATTTACAGTTTCTATATAATTCAACTGAAAGTTCTATTTAACCATAATATATCAAATATTAAGTCACCATTCACTAGCGGATTGAGAATGGGGCGCAATCGGCGTGCGCTGCCTTTAAAATCGTCCAAGTTTACTTTTTGTGTCAATATATGAGAAGAAAATAAATACGCACATAATGCATCATTTCCGACTACAAATTGTTAAAAATTTCTTGATTGAGTAACCCTCAATCCTCCTGCAAACGCCCCTTAGTAACGCCCCCTTCTAACGACAATTCCTGGATCCGCCCCTGGCCATTATATTTTTTGTTGATCAAACGGTACACATACCAAGTGACTGAAGCTGAATTTCATTTAATGAATGAGATGGTCTGTAAAAGATTTCTGATGAATATCCTATGAAATTTGCAGTCCTCCCGTTTCGACCGGTCAATGTTTGTGGATTTATTACACACAATTATATAAAAATACTATTACAAAGTTGTCTCTTAAGGTTACAGGAGCCTTCACTGTCAAAAGTAAGATATATATAATTTGTCCCCCTAATGCCATAAAATATGGATGGTCCCCTTAATGCCTCAAAAATAATATTATATATACACTGGTCTCCATAAACCCTTCGACATATATACCGGTCCCCTTAAAACCTGCAACATACTTACAAATTATTAAGGAGACCGCAAATTACGTATATTTTTTGTTAATTAATTTAAGAAGCCTAAATCTTGTACACATAATAAATGATCATTTCAATACTAAATTATCAAAAAAAAAGCAAAATAAAGTATAAAACAAAAAATATACAAATTGTCTCCTTAATGCCGTAAAATACATACGGTCTCCTTAATGCCCTAAGTAGATATATATATATATATATATATATATATATATATATATATATATATATATATATATATATATATATATATATTATATTTTAAAGCTTAAAAAGTTAAAATAACATAAATGAAATTAAAGCTTGAATTTATCAAGAATCAATCTTGATAAAAATAAAATAATTATACATTAAAACGGTATAGTCCAACATACTGCCTAAAATCATGTGTCTCTTCCTGAAATCGAGTGTCCCCTCCTGAAATCATCTGTCTCTTCCTGAAATCATTTGTCTCTTTCTGAAATAATGAGTCCCCTACTTAAATCATGTGTCCCCTCCTGAAATCATGTGTCTCTTCCTAAAATAATGAGTCCCCTACTGAAATCATGTGTCCCCTCCTGAAATCATGTGCCTCTTCCTGAAATCTTAAGTCCCCTCCTGAACTCATGTGTCTCTTCCTGAAATCATGTGTCCCCTCCAGAAAGCATATGTCTCTTCTTGAAATCATGTGTCTCTTCGTGAAATCATGTGTCTCTTCTTGAAATCATGTGTCTCTTCCTGAAATCGTGTGTCCCCTCCAGAAAGCATATGTCTCTTCTTGAAATCATGTGTCTCTTCTTGAAATCATGTGTCTCTTCCTGAAATCATGTGTCCCCTCCAAAAAGCATATGTCTCTTCTTGAAATCATGTGTCTCTTCTTGAAATCATGTGTCTCTTCTTGAAATCATGTGTCTCTTCCTGAAATCATGTGTCCCCTCCAGAAAGCATATGTCTCTTCTTGAAATCATGTGTCTCTTCTTGAAATCATGTGTCTCTTCCTGAAATCATGTGTCCCCTCCAGAAAGCATATGTCTCTTCTTGAAATCATGTGTCTCTTCTTGAAATCATGTGTCTCTTCTTGAAATCATGTGTCCCCTCCAGAAAGCATATGTCTCTTCTTGAAATCATATGTCTCTTCTTGAAATCATGCGTCTCTTCTTGAAATCATGTGTCTCTTCTTGAAATCCTGTGTCTCTTCCTGAAATCGTGTGCCCCTCATGTAATCATGTGTCCATTCCTGAAAGCATGTGTCTTCTCCTAAAATCATTTTACTATTCCTACAAAATCAAGTGTTCTTTCCTGAAATCATCTCCCATGTGTCCCTTTCTAAAATCAAATGTTTCTTCCTAAAAGCATTTGTTACTTTCAAAAACTATGACTTCCCTCCTGTCATAATGTATCCGTTCCTGAAATCATGTGTCCCCTCCTGGAATCATGTGTCCCCTCCTGAAATCATATGTCCTCTCTTGAAAGCATGTGTACCCTCCTGAAAGCATGTTTCCTCTACTGAAATCCTGTGTCCCCTCCTGTTATCATGAATTCACTCCTGAAATCACGTGTCCTTTCCTGAAATCATGTATTCCCTCCTGTAATCATGTGTCTCTTCCTGAAATCATGTGCCCCTCCTGAAATCATATGTCTATTCATGAATTCATGTGTCCCCTCCTGAAATCATTTGTCCCTTCCTGAAACCATGAGTTCCCTCCTAAAATCATCATGTGCCCTCTCCTGAAATCATGTGTCTCTTCCTGAAACCACGTGTCCCCTCCTGAAATCATCTGTCCATTCCTGATATCATAAGTTTCCTCCTGAAATCATGTATCCTCTCCTAAAAGTATGTGCCTCTTCCTGAAATCATGTGTCCCCTACTGAAATCATGTGTCTCTTCCCGAAATCATGTGTCTCCTCCTGAAATCATGTGTCCCTTCCTGAAATCATGTGTCCCCTCCTAAAGTCATTTTTCTTTGTCTGAAATCAAGTGTTCCATCCTGAAATCATGTCCCATGTGTCCCTTTCTAAAATCAAATGTTTCTTCCTAAAAGCATTTGTTACTTTTAGAAACTATGACTTCCCTCCTGTCATAATGCTTCCCTTACTCAAAGCATGTGTCCTATCCTGAAAGCATGTATCCCTTCCTGTAATTATGTGTCTGTTCCTGAAAGCAGGTATCTCTTCCTGAAAGCATCTGTCCCCTCCTGAAAGCAGGTGTCCCTTCCTGAAATCATGTGTCTCTTCATGAAATCTTGTTTCTGTTTCTGAAATCATCTGTCTCTTCCTGAAATTATGTGTACGTTTCTGAAATCATGTGTCTCTTCCTGAAATCTTGTTTCTGTTTCTGAAATCATCTGTCCCTTCCTGAAATCATGTGTCCGTTTCTAAAATCATGTGGCTCTTCCTGAAATCATGTGTCCTTTCCTGAAATCATCTATCTTTTCCAGAAATTAATTGTCCCTTCCTGGAATTAGGTGTCCCTTCCTGAAATCATGTGTCTCTTCCTGAAATCAGTTGACCCTTCCTGAAATCATGTGTCCCTTCATGTAATCAAGTGTCCCTTCCTGAAATCATGTGTCCCCTCCTAAAATCATTTGTCCCTTCCCGAAATCATGTGTCTCTACCTTGAACCATATGTCCTTTCCTGAAATAATATATCCGTTCCTGGAAGCAGGTGTCCCTTCCTGAAAGCATGTGCCCCTTCCTGAAAGCAAATATTTCCTCCTGAAATCAGGTGTCCTTCAATAAACTATAAGTCCCCTATTGAATAAGATATATCTTACTAAAAGCATCTGTCCATCCCTGAAATCAGGTCTCTCTACATGATATCACAGCCAGGTACCCGCGTATTATGTAGGTATCATTTCAAGTGAAGTTTTTCAGTGTACACAATTATATATAAGCATAAGACGTATCAAACATAATATTACAACTAAGCTTTTTGGATGTTAAAAATAATTATAAATTATAGAAACACTGGCCAGCTTCTGTTTTAGGTTGTTCGGTTAGCGCAGTGGTTAGCCTATGTTAGCCCTTCTCATCGGAGCGACCCGGGCTCGATTCCCAGCCTGGGTGCATGTGAGTTTGGCGTGTGGTCACTAATACGGACAAGTAGGCTTCCTCCGCGTAAGCCGGTTTCCCCCACAACACAAGACCAAACTCTCGTGTAACATCTCGCCAACGAGAATGATAAATATAATGTTGTAATATGTTAAAATTATATTAAGCTTGTGTACGGTTTCAGCTGAAGTAAATAAAAAAAAACATAATTGAAGTAACTATATTCAGTAAATGAATCGTTTCTTTGAGTTGTTCAATCACAAGAAGCTTTAATTAACTCTACATAATTTAACAATAAATTATCTATCTTCTGTAAAGGAATTGTTTCTTGTAAGTTGTTCAATTCCTTTTCGCTTTAAATAAACACTACACTTCTAAAAAAAGAATGATCTATCTTCAGTAAAGTTTCATTTTTAACAACACTATTATTCTAGACATATTATGTTTGTAACTGTCATATCGTGATGTTTGAGTTCTCACCATTTCACTCGTTTTGTTAAACAAAACTACCTGCGGAGTTCATACTGGACTGAGATGCACCTACCATTCAAGTGTATCAGCAGTCGCAGTCCAGCTGAAACTGACGACTTTATATGTGGGATGAAGGTCTCAATCTTACCGAGACTGTCCATGTAACACGTGAGATGTAAGTCCCAGTCCAAACGAGACTGTCAATGTAACACGTGAGATGTAAGTCCAAGTCCAACCGAGACTGTCAATGTAACAAGTGAAATGTAAGTCCCAGTCCAACGGAGACTGGCGATGTAACACGTGAGATGTAAGTCCCAGTCCAACGGAGTCAGGCGATGTAACACGTGAGATGTAAGTCTCAAGCTAACAGAAATTGTGATGAAAGTCTCATTCTTACCGAGACTGTCGATGTAACACGTGTGATTTAAGTCCCAATACAGCAGATTGTCGATGTTAATCGTTGGATGTAAGTCTCAAACAAACCGAGATTGTCGATGCTACACATGTGATGAAAACCTCAAACTAGCCGAGACTCTCGATATTAAACTTGGGCAATAAGTAACCGAGACTGTCCATGTACCACGTGTAATGTAAGTCTCAAACTTACCGAGACTGTCGATGCTACATATGTGATGAAAGTCTCAATCTAACCGAGACTGTCGATATAATACGTGTGATTTAAGTCCCAATCCAACGGAGAATGTCGATGTTAACCGTGGGATGTAATCATCAATCTAACCGAGATTGTCGATATTAAACGTGGGCAATAAGTCTTAAACTAGCCGAGAATGTCCATGTACCACGTGTGATGTAAGTCTCAAACTAACCGAAACTGTCGATGTTAACCGTGGGGTGTAAGTCTTTAACAAAACGAGACTGTCGATGTATCACGTGTGATGTACGTCTCAATAAAACCAATCTTACAATAATAAACGCGGGCAATATGTCTCAAACTAAACGAGATTTTCGATGCTACATGTGTGATTTAAGTCTCAATCTAACCGAGACTGTCGGTGTTAAACTTGGGCAATACGTCTCAAACTGACCGAGACTCTCGATGTAACACGTATGGTGTACGTCTCAATCTAACTGAGATTGGTGATGGTAAACTTGGGATGTAAGTCTCAATTTAACGGAGGCTGTCGATGTAACACGTTAGTTGTAGTTAGATAGTCTCAATCAAACCGGTCGGTCATATTATACTAGTATGTGAGATGTAGGTATCATTCTAATTGAGACTGTTCATGTTTAACCTGATATGAAAGTCTCATTCCAATTGAGACTGTTGATTGAAAATGTGAGATGTGCCAATCAAACCGAGACTGTCGATGTAATTAAAGATATTTAAGACTCAATTTAACCGTGACTGTCGATGTTACACGTGAGATGTCAGTCTCAATATTACCAAAACTTTCGATGTTATACGTGAGATGTAAGTGTCACTCTAACCTTGTCTGCCAATGTTTTACGTGAGATGTAAGTCTCAAACTAACCTTGTCTGCCGATGTTATACGTGAGATGTAAGTCTCAATCTAACCAATACTGTCGATGTTATACGTGAGATGTAAGTCTCAATCTTACCTTGTCTGCCGATGTTTTACGTGAGATGTAAATCTCAATCTAACCGAGATGTTACACGTGATATGTATGTTTTGCTTTTGGTTTGTGTTCTTGAGAATATGTCCATCAACATTAATTTCAGTATACGTTTAAAATCTAGTATGCATTTTTCAAAAGATGATTTTCTGATCGTTCACGTGAACCATATCTCCGACATTGAATAAAGAGATTGTTTTATTATTTTTTATTGCAATTCACCTGTGTATATTATGCAAGTAAATCATCATTATATTTAAATTGAAAGAGTCAATATGACGGTGTTATATATATATATATATATATATATATATATATATATATATATATATATATATATATATATATATAATATATATATATATATATATATATATATATATACGAAAATTGAACAGTCTACATTCATCAAACAGAACATATATATATAATATTTCGTTTGTAGTTTGTGGGATATAAATTGTCCAAAATATGATAAAATATAAGTATTCTCAAAACGCTTTTGGATTCATATCATATTACTTATAGCATGCGGTCTAAACAAAACAATTATATACATGTATGACAATACTACAATATACTTTGCAACAACAATAGGGAAGATCCCTGTTCGATAGTACCAAATCAAACATTGAACGTTTTTAGTTTTAAATTAACTTGATAACAAGAAGTGTGCCGTTCCATCCACCAACAATCAGAGAGGAAGTGCGGCTGCTGAAAAATAATTCCTGGGGTAAGTTCAGTCCGTCTTCTTTCCTTGCCAGGGTGGCCAACTTCTTCTTTCCGTCTTTGTCAACCTGCAACACTGTGTTGGAGTCTTTGCAGCAGACGAACACGTGTCCAGCAGGTGTCACGTGTACTCCGGTAGGATGTTTCATGTCGGGGTCAGTTAGTAAGTCCAGCTTGTTACCCTTGTTGTCCAGGGTGATCAGTTTATGTTTACCGGAGTTTGTAATGTAGATTGTCTTCCCGTCGTTACTGATACCACATTTCCGCACCGTCATACCCCCAAACTTGTCCTCGTACAGCATCTTCACCTTCTGTCCCGACATCGTGTAGACGTACAGGGCGTTACCGGAGGATATGTAAAGTTGGCCACCATGATGAGCTGCGGCATAACATCTATGGGTGAAGCTTAACTTGCTCGTATATACTAATTTCCCTTTCGTAGCATTAATGAAATAAAGTCCTCGTCTATCAGCATAACCACTGTCAACACAAACGGCCACTTCATTTCCGTCAATGTGGCACACGTCCCGTTGATACTCCGGGACATCACAGTGGTCGAGCACCCTGTACTCCTTGTCCAGGAGCTTCACTTTACAATTATTCCAGTCTGCTATTACAAACTCTCCACTAGGCAGTTCACATATGCCAAGGATATCACATTCACCTTTGTCATCACTCATCTTCACGTTGTACTTCTTGTACTCTGCAACACTGAAGACGTGGTTTGGATCGAAAAGGGGATCTTTTCGCTGTTTGGTCATAACAGTTTGTTCTTCAATCGCTCCAAAGGTCTTTACTGCAGATAAAAGTTCTTCTATAAGGTTATTGGCTTGAAATGTTACATTGTAACACTCAATGACTGATATGCCACGAAGATGATCGTTTGCCCGTGAAATCATATCCTGGCTCTTTCTGTACGCAATATATGATTTTGACTCGCTTGATTTTGATTTTGTTTGAACAGCGGCAATCATGTTTTGCAGTTCGATAGTCATTTTATCACAAGTTTCGATATCTTTCTTAATATTTTTTTCAAGTTTAGCTATTATTCCGTCCACGTCCTGTAAAGTTGCCCTCTCAATCTTGTCAATGATGTCGTTGATCTTTTTACGTATGGTTTTTAATTCATCAGAAATGGCTGCCCGCGTCTTTTTTAGAGATGTCGTATTCTTCATTCTTGCTTCTTTCATCAGCTCGAATTGCTTTTCAAGTTCAGCTATCTTCTTTGGAATTTGTTGAAACTCAATATTTCTCTGAATACCTTTTGCTACATCTGGAATGGGATGGATTTTGGAACATTGTCTGAAACATAGAAGTTTTGAAACATTTGTAATCAGATATGCATAAACTGAAAATGACCTTGTTATGTGGGAAAATGTTGAAGAATATGATTAAAAATTTGTCGTAATAACATATAGATTAGTTACCGTTTTGTGTCTTAAAGGCGCACCATATAGGTTGATGCAAAAATGATTTTCTTTTAATTTTTAATGCATTATAATGCTTAATTGATTTGATGTGATTGATCAAAACCGAAAAGAAATATTTGTGTACAGATTCAGTGGGTTTTTCTTTATAAACTGGGGAATTTGTGGCCACGTAGCTATTAATTGAAATCACCATTTGCATGTTCAAAGACTTATATTTTTGTAAAATGTACTCAAAAATAAGCCTTTTTTGTTTTAATCATGAACAGAAGAATAAGTTAAAAATAATAATAAATAAAAACAATAAACTATTTTTGCCTCAACCTATGTCGTGCGCCATTATATTGACGTTTTCTTCCTTCTAACCTGTGGTCCACGCATAATATAGGTTGGCGCGAAAAAAATAAATATTTAAACGATCTTAGCAAAAAAGGCATATGATGTGTATACGGATTAAAAAAATATAAACTATATTTTGTACTTTTTTATCTTGGGAATTTGTGACCAAGTAGCTATTAAATAAAATATATTATATATAAAGGCTGATATTTCTTTAATTTTCACAAATCGTTAGCTTTGTTTTGTTTAAAAGTCAAATGAGTTTAACCTTATAATGCATAAATAATAATAATAATAATAATAATAATAATAATAATAATAATAATAATAATAATGCATATACCCATTTAATGCACTTTTAAATTGTCATATTTCTTACATACCTGTGGTCCACGGCGACACACACATGGCAGCACAGCTGGTCATGGTCGGCACATACCAACTTCAGTGCCTCCCCGGGATGCATCCCGCATCTCTCCAGGGCGTCCACCGCCCCTGGGGCTGCCTCCCATTTCTTCACGTCCTTCCGGCCGAGAACTGCGTGCTTCTGATATAATACGTCATGTTTCAGAACACAATTTTGGCAGTAATATTTCGTGCATTGAGTACAATAATGGTCAGCTTCTGTGTTAAATCCGTTCTCTTCACACGGAGAGCAGGAAAAATCATGGATGAAGTCACAGCCCCTCTGAATGGATGATTCAAACTTAGAAGCCATTTTCGCTTTTGAGATTAAAAATGACTCACAAACTAGTTCACACAGTCAGTTTCTGTTTATTTTGTAACTAGGAAGTTAATTATTTTGCACTGAGCTGATACGAAGAAAACCAATATTTCGATCAAATCCACACTGATATATAACACGATATCAAAATGATAAGCGTAGTCTCAACCGTACTAAATTTACAATCATTTTTTAAATACAAAAATGATTTTAAACATGCCGTATTTTATTCCTGTGTAAACTCTTCGATTATCGACTGTCCAGTGGGCCTTCCAACGAGGTTTGCCGAAGACTGCCGAGTTGTAACGATTGTCTATTCCGAGCTTACCGGAGATTGTCGAATAGTTGTAGGAAGTACTTTTCCTGTATATTTTATAGCGAATTGACCCATTTCAACGAACAATAGCACTGAGTTCTAGTTCTTCTCGAACCTCAACACCATGTATGGGAAGAAAGTGATGATCCAAAAATATTTTGCATTTTCTCTCTTGAGTTTCAAAAAATTCACGAACTAAATCAAATATATGTTCATTCAGCCACGTCTGTTTATTTTGTTACAAGGAAGTAAATTGTTTTGTACTGATACGAAGAAACCACAAATTACTATCAAAATCACACTGACATATTACACAATATCCAAATGTTGAGCTTTGTTACAACCGTGCTTGATTAACAATATTTTTTTTCCAAATCTATTTCAATAGAAGTTAACAACGGGTTTAGTAGGCGTTTCTACACTCTGAATGCGCAACGAAATACGTATATCCCGAGCTTGCCGAAGACTGCCGAAATGTCACGATTGCTCATCCAAAGCCATTCGGAATTCCTCGGCCATTTTCCATCGAAATCAACCTTGGGTGTATGCCGGTCTATCCGTAGAACAGTTTGTGAAGTTTTAAATAATGGTATCAAGTGTAGTGTTTTAATATCCATTTTGTAAGTTCAAATTGATTGTCGGGCGTAAAGTGTATTATGACATTCAGGGGCGGTTCCAATATTCGATGTCTGAGCGTGCGTAACTTAGGGGCATAACCTTTTGACTTTGCACCCTCCCTCAGAACCGAAATTTATTTGATTTTAAGTGTTGGGAGGGGTGTTTGAGGGTACGCTGCTAACATTTTAACAAATTCTCGCCCGGAATGGTGCTTTTGAGCGTATTACATTATTTTGTTCTCCTATATCGAAATAAATAGTAAACTTGGACGATTTAAAGGGCCGAAGGGGGGGGGGGGTCTTGGATCCGCTAGTGGCATTAATAACTTGGATTCCAAGAGTTAAGTCATTTAGGTTTTCTGCTCAATTAAAATTACTACGCGATCTACTTGCAGCATATTAAAATGTTGTTAAATACAAAATATTTCTAAACAATGTAAACCGTCCATAAACATCCGAGGTTGTTTTCGATAGAAAATGGCCGGATGTTCAAAATGACACCGAGAAGTTAGGGTCACACAACACTCAATATTTTTGTTTTATAAATTATATTGTGAATTGGCCGATTTGCACGACAAATAACACTCAGTTGTAGTGGTTTCACGACCCCAAACATAAGTATTTCGGATTAGTTCCACGTGTGTACTAATCTTTAACAACATAAGCGTACTAATTTACCTCATGCTTACCAAGTAAGTTAATGTATACAAAGTAACATGTACACCAAGTAACCTCATGTACACCAAGTAGCCTCATGTACACCAAGCTACCTCATGTACACCAAGTAAACTCATCAACACCAAGTTACCTCATGTACACCCAGTAACCTCAAGTACGCCAAGTAACTTCGTGTACACCCAGTAGCCTCATGTACACCCAGTAGACCCATGTGTACCAAGTAACATTACGTAGACCAAGTAACCTCGTGTACAGTAAGTAACCTCTTGTATAGTATGTAACCTCATGTACAGCCAGTTACCTCATGTACACCAAGTAACTTCATTTATACCAAGTAGCCTCATGTGTAGCAATTTACCTCATGCACACTCAGTAAACTCTGGTAACCGCACGTATAGCAATACCCTTATGACTGTGTACCAAGTTACCTCATTTAAACCAGGTGACATCAATAACATCAAGTAACCTTTAAAACACACAGTAACTTTATGTACACCAAGTAACGTCATGCACACCAAGTAACCTTGTGTATACAAAGTAACCTCATATTCACCAAATAACCACATAAACAAGTAACCTCATGTTCACCCTGTAAATCATAAACACCAAGTAACTTTATGTTAACCTAGTAACCTCATGTCCTACAAGTTACATCATGTACTACAAGGAATCTCATATACAATATCTAACCTTATGTGTACTAAGTGTTCCTTATACACAAAGATACCACATGGACACGAAACATCACGTACTAAAAGTTACCTCATATACACATGCATGTGCAGTATCCTCATCTGTACCAAGTAACCTCATGTGTACCAATCAACCACATTTGTACTATGTTACCTCATGTGAACCTAATGACCTCATATACACCAACTAACTTTATTAACTGTACCAAGTAATCTTATGTACACTAAGTAACCTCATGTACACCCAGAAACCTCATGTACACCAAGAAGCGTCATTCACACATATGCGCAGTAACCTCTTATGTACCAAGTAACATCAAGGGAATCAAAGTGACCTCATGTGTACCAAGTAACATCAAGGGAATCAAAGTGACCACATGTGTACCATGTGACCTCATGTACATCAGGTAACCTCCTGAACACTAAGTCCTCTCATGTGTATCATGTTATCTCAGTGTACAAAGTAACATCATGGTATTGGTCCAATTCGAAAATTCAGGTTGTTCATTTTTATACGGTATAAGATAAGCATTGAAAACTAGCATATAGCAATGTAGGATAAACAACAAATATAACATTTAAACAAATGATCTATGCAAATGCAAATTGATTAGCCAACAAGCTATGTGGTCCATTCTGATGTCAAAAAGTAAAGATGCCACACGTTGCTACGCCATCCGTGAAATATTTCGTGCTCACTCTGTGAAATTCTTCGAAATCTTACTCTGAAACAAACAATTATCCTCTTGTTTTCTTGCACCAGATCCATATTAAACCATCTAAGACAGTAGTGTTACAAACATATTTTCAGTTGTTGCTCATTTTTTTTTTTACAGCAGGTGTGTACTCTGATGTAAACCATCCCATTTTGTGTCAACTAAAAATATGACAGGTATAGTGATTGCTTTGTACGCATTGTCGCCATCGGAACTGTCGGCGTCAAACTTTTGTTTCTGATAACTTGTTTGGTGCAGAGCCTTCAAACTAGATGACCCTTAAGTATTTTGGGGCCAGTAGGTCAACATATGTCATGAACACATGAGCTCTCCTGACTTGTTCCACATTCAATTCACTGAATTATGTTTAAGTTTTATTTATAATGGTTTACATCACCAACATTTTTCATTTTAAAACTAACTATAGCTGCCACAGTGTAATGATTTTTTTAAACATGTTAATATGTTCATTTAATTATCATGGCAAATCAGCCTTTTGCTCTGAATAAAAATCTTGGAACAAGAACATGTTAACTTAATTGGGATTATACTCGTATGATATGAATTGTTTCATAAAACTGACATAATCACATTTTTTTTAGATTTGAAGTGGTTTCCACATCAACCCAGGTTTAGCAATGCCATTTCTATGTACAATTTACTTTGTATTGATAATTATGTTGAATAAAATAGTTGTTTACTGCCCGCCCATATACCGGGAGATCAGGTGATTGATCATTTTGCATGATAAGCCACTGAACCACTATATATACTTTAATAAGGCAAAATTTTCCCAAATGTTTTATGGTGATCCCTTTGTCCTTCATCTTCGGGGTCACACTTCAGTTTACGCACAATATCTTTTGACTACTTTTTTGAATCTCAATCTTGGAATTCTAGTTTTATAAGGTATAAGGTATAATTGTAAGGATTGTGTTTTATGGATTTATATGTTTTGATATTGTAATGTCTGAATTTAAGGATCATGAAAACTAGGCAATCAATAGACGAAATAATTATATTTGTAAGGTGTCAAGGTAACAGGTAAAACCCTACATTCGGTAAGAATATACATGTTTTCAAACTAACATATTGCTTAGGAACGTTTGTGTCAAGTCGTACAAATATGAACTCTTACCAAATACGATGCTTAAAGGCAAAATAATGTGTAACATAATAACATACTGCCTGTATTTGAAAAAAAATAACTAGAAAGCGCTATTTAGCATTGGTAACCCCAAAACTTTCCTTAACTTCCCTCTGCCGCTCCAATGACAATCTGATCCGGCGACTCTGAATGAACGAACGTTCGATCAATGAATGAAAGGATGAAGAAATGCGTTGCTACACCTATAAGGGACAGAGAACCTAGAGATATGTACGCATATTGTTATATGCACATGTTAAACCTATTTTTGGTGACGCTGTGTGACAGTCAAAAACATTAAGCGATGCACTTGACACTACTCAGGAGATACCTAATCTGCTCGAGCGTGGTGGACAACACATAGTGCTGCAGGGCTTCTCATTTATATATAAATATAATTTTAGATTATGCATGAAAAAACTGTTCTAACACGTAACCATCCTCAAATAAAAAAAAACGGAGAAGCACGATAGACCGCCATATGACTTCACACCTTACATATACTATGACCGCATCACAGTTAAATTGCCGATGGGCATTCCATGCGTAATATAGTAATGATGTTGATCAGAAACCATAACTATTGACCATATCCACTGTTTTGACGGGGCCAGAGCGTTATTGTCTGACAATGCCGAAATATTTGAACCCCTGATTTGTATAGAACATTTAAACGAACTGTCGTACTCCATCAGCAGCGTTTTGTTTGTATATCAAGGAAGGCACGCGAAGTGTTTGTTAATATATGTAGATATTGTTACGACGATAGATCTAGGAGACTGGAAACCCGAAGGTTTCCAGGAAAATGACCGAGTTCTTCTGCAAGAATAAGGGGATACCTGTTCTGTTGTTTTCAAAACACCATCCCGAGTTTTCGTCAAGGACTTTACGTTGTATTATAGATAATCGTTTGCGTTACTAGAACAGTCCATTCTGAAACGTGTTTCCAACTGTGTAAGAAAGGGCTACATGATCCTGAAATCTCTCCAAGCGTCCAGGTATTGCCCAACGTGTGTTGATCATGATGATATGAAACGAGTGCCAAGTTTCATCACAAGCTATCAGCTGAAGACCGCCTTCCTGTTTGAATTGGAGGTCGATCAGCTTGAAAATAAACAAGAAATTGACGAGGAGTTTCTTACACAAGATGATTCTAGAAAGATATCGATGCAATGGGCGTATAGAATAATCGACCACTTGGAGAAAAGGATTCAAAAATATTTTATGCCGTCATACTTCGATCCTAAAAGAAGTATATTTGGCATTGCTGGATCGGCAGAAAACTGGTTGCCGGATCCGAAAACACACGCTCAACAAGCTGCGCTGATAAGGAAATTGCTAAATATTTATGAAGAATTCGAGGGGCGTGTTATATATGAGGGACAGAGTTCTAAGTGAACTGAGAAACTGCAGTATGTGCGTATGCATACTTCACAAACCAGAAAGAAAATAAAATACCGACAATCCACGTGTATTGCGTATTACGTGTATAAATCATGTTTATGCTTTTGTTTATGATATTGCTGAAAGAACAATTATGTTGAACAATTTAGTTAATTCTTGATGGTTATAATAAAAAGCATTTATCTATGCTACTGATTAAATTATATTGAAATTCATCGTATTGTTTCAGTTGTATGTCATCATCTTGCAGCAACTTCATTTCAATCATATTTTTTGTTTATTGAAGAAAACTTCAAGTAGATGCTTTAATCAAATCATCACATAGATTTGGGTTGAAACCGGTTAAGAGAAATGTTTCTATCAACCAATAATTGTTCGGAATACTATTAAGAGGACAATATGGCGGATTTCAAAGAATAGAAAGGTTTAGATCTCTCACTAGAGGAAAACACTATGCTTCACGTATTTTCCCGCTCAACTTTTCAAGATCATAGTCGCTTATTAAAAATGTGAATAAGTTGTATGTGCTCTTTGGCTGTATAGCTTGATAATATATATCCGGTTATAAAAAGCCGACACGAGGACACACGCGTAAGTCGGTAACGAGACTTGTCGCGCAAGCACGAGGGTCGGAAATTTAGAGTGTTTTATCCTAACCACGGAAACATGATTGAAATTATTCTTGCATATCGAAAATTTCCGATTTCTTGAACATTGTCGTAGGAAAAGTTTTTTTGTTCATTTCACAAAAATAAAACGTATGCGACGTTTTTTACCATGAAGCGAAGTAATTTGAGTTCAAACGTTGATGCACGTGACTCATCTGGCATGGCCAGATGGGAATTTATAACACACCGGTTAGGTATTTAAGGTGAATTTAGCCATGCTGAAAATTCCATCTGGCACCCAGATGTGTCATGTGCAATACGCAACACTTGTTATTTCTGTTTAGGTATTGTAAATGACATGTGCATTATTATGTCCACACGATGCTTTATTTAGAAGTTAGCCGGGCTGTTGAATGATAATTGGCCCGAGTCTCGGGCCATTATGAGCACGAGGGCCAATTATTACACAACGGCCTGGCTACGCAGTGTATTAACCTCTTTAATACATTTATTTGTCTTGTTTTGTAAGTTTTAAGTCTTCTTTTGAAAGTTTACCTGCAATCCAGTTGTGCATCCCTATTTCGTTCTGACTTGACTACGATGAGTAAACTCACTCTCAAAAAAAATGAAGTTGTTGAAAGTGGGCCGAAAAGGCAAACAACGTGTTTATGTTCCCATTCTAATTTCAATTGATCACCTTGAAAATGCCAGAACACGTTTATCCGATTTCATGTCATGAATGCCAAAATCAATTAAATAAAAATGAACATGTAGCATGTAGAAAGATTGTTTGTTCCACGTATTATTAATTCAAACATGAATGTACATTTGTTGTTTTCAAGTAGATTCTAAATTCAATTTTACCGCTTCCTTTGTTTTGCTGCGTTCGTGTTTGTCTCATTTAGGATTGTATTCATGAATATGTTCAGGCAGATCAATTAATTGTGACTTTTAGTTAAAACAAATACAGTCGCCAAATTTGATTTCAAGACTAAAACTGAATTCACGTGCGAACGTTCTACGGGCAGCAAAAAGGTTATCGATAATCAGCCCGGACCACAAAACTATTGGTCGCTGAGTCATGCAAATAACTGCGGAATCCCTGTACAAATAAATTACTATATATAGCAACATGTGAACAAATGAAATGTATGGAAAATACTTAGGAAATACTCTACTCGACCACTGACTCAGTAAATGCTAATGAGTTATTTAAGTGGGTGGAGCATCTATAGCGCTTTGCAAACAGTACCGGAGCAGTTGCCGGATATTAGACCAGAGAAATAACTAAAGAGTACTGAACATTTTCAAATAAAAATTCACATTAAGAAAATTAAAAACCTGTTTCAAAATGAAATTCGATTAAAGATTTGTCGATTGAAATATTACCAATGTTGTTTAGTGAACAATCCCAGATATAATGTGTCAATACTTATCCTCTTTTTACCTCGCTTAAGTTTAATCTAATTAAGCTTTCAAGTGAAATATTTTATTGAAAGTAACAGTTTAAATATTATTATTTTGCCAAAAAATATTCAAAACAATAACACCATAGTTAAAAATGGAAATCATTAGTATATAAAGCAACATAGAATTATAGAATTTTCGGCATTAAGACAGTCATTTGATAAACATATTTCGTAATGACGTTGTGTGCTAAATTTAGATTATACTTTCGGTTTAACTGCATTTTGTAAATGCAATAATTGCTTTTTTTGTTATTCTGGATATAATGACAAAAGTATAAATTTACATCACTTAAACATAATGGGACTTTACCGCTTTTTTAACAATTGGACAGATAAATCAGACTGTCTGAACCCTTGTTTTTTGCCCTATTCTAAAAACTAAATTATATCAGGGGTACCTTTATTGAACTGCCATGTCCGAATGCTGATTCTAAAAAAGGACCCGTATATTTGCAATCTGGTGCCGAAACAAGTAAAATTAGTCTAATTAATTAAAAAATATAACAGTTTAAAATAAATAACACAAAACTAAATAAACGTTTGTGATTTGCTTCCGGGTTGAATAGTCTGTCTTTTCCACTGTTACGGCTTATAAAAAGTGACCTACTTTCACTTCCGAAAAAAGGGCAAAATCTAGCACATACACACATATGCTACCTTAATCAATGCATATAAGGTCATGAGCGATAACGAGTCAACATCTTATCAGCTATCCCGAGTGAATGCACTGCTTCCGCGTCATCTTCTCGATCGATGTTATATTCTTAATGACCAATGTTTTGTAAGAGACTCGAAAGTTATTAAGACAAATCAAAACAGGGGAGATAAATGGGAGATTCAAGGAAAGGATGTTATGTTTCAGTTCTGACAGGTAACGATTCTATGTTATGTTCTATAGGAGAGGATGTTATGTTTATGTTTTTACAGGTAAGAAATCTATGTTTTAATTTAACAGGTAAGGATTCTTTGCTTGTTTGTTTTCTGTTTTAACAGGTAAGGATGATTGGTTTCTGTTTTAACAGGTAAGGATGCTTTGATTCTGTTTTAACAGGTAAGGATTCTTTGTTTTTGTTTTAACAGGTAAGGATGACAGGTAAGGATGCTTTGTTTCTGTTCCAAAACGAGAGGATGGTATGTTTGTGTTCTAACAGGTACTGATTCTATGTTTCTGGTGAAATAAGAGAGGGTGGTATGTTTCTGTTCTAACAGGTACTGATGCTTTGTTTCTGTTCCAAAACGAGAGGATGGTATGTTTCTGTTCTAACTGGAATTGATTCTATGTTTCTGTTTTAATACGAGAGGGTTGTATGCTTCTGTTCTAACAGGTACTGATTCTATGTTTCGTTTCTAACACGATAGGGTGGTATGTTTCTGTTCTAACAGTTACTGATGCTATGTTTCTGGTGAAATAAGAGAGGTTGGTATGTTTCTGTTCTAACAGGTACTGATGCTATGTTTCTGGTGAAATAAGAGAGGGTGGTATGTTTCTGTTCTAACCGGTACTGATGTTATGTTTCTGGTGAAATAAGAGAGGGTGGCATGTTTTTGTTCTAACCGGAACTGATGCTATGTTTCTGGTGAAATAAGAGAGGGTGGTATGTTTCTGTTCTAACCGGTACTGATGCTATGTTTCTGGTGAAATAAGAGAGGATGGTATGTTTCTGTTCTAACAGGTACTGATGCTATGTTTCTGGTGAAATAAGAGAGGGTGGTATGTTTCTGTTCTGACGGGTAATGAGTCGTTGGTTCGTGTCTAACACCAAATGATGGTATGTTTCTGTTCGAACTGGTATTGATTTTATGTTTCTGGTCTAATAAGAGAGGGTGGTATGTTTCTGTTCTAACGGGAACTGATTCTTTGTTTCTGGTCTAATAAGAGAGGGTGGTATGTTTCTGTTCTAACAGGTACTGATGCTATGTTTCTGGTCTAATAAGAGAGGGTGGTATGTTTCTGTTCTAACAGGTACTGATTCTATGTTTCTGGTCTAATAAGAGAGGGTGGTATGTTTCTGTTCTAACCGGAACTGATTCTATGTTTCTCGTCAAATAAGAGAGGGTGGTATGTTTCTGTTCTAACAGGTACTGATGCAGTGTTTTGTTCTAACAGGAGGGGGTGGTGTGTTTTATTCCCGCAGATACTGATTATATGTTTTGTGTCTAACACGAGAGGATAGTATGTTTCTGTTCTGACAGGTAATGATTTCTGTTTCTATTCTTACATGAGATAATGTTTTGTTTCTGTACATGTTCTTACACGAGATAATGTTATGTTTCTGCACATGTTCTAACACGAGATAATGATTTGTTTCTGTACATGTTCTAACACGAGAGGGTGTTATATTTCTGTACATGTTCTTACACGAGATTATATTTTGTTTCTGTACATGTACTTACACGAGAGGGTGTTATGTTTCTGTTCATTTTCTTTTACGAGATAATGTTTTGTGTCTGCACATGTTCTAACACGAGATAATATTCTGTTTCTGTACATGGTCTAACACGAGAGGGTGTAATGTTTCTGTACATGTTCTAAAACGAGAGGGTGTTATGTTTCTGTACATGTTCTAACACGAGATAATGTTTTGGTTTCTGTACATGTTCTAAAACGAGAGGGTATTATGTTTCTGTCAATGTTCTTACACGAGATAATGTTTTGTTTTTGTTTATGTTCTACAACGATAGGATGTTATATCTATGTACATGTTCTTACACGAGAGGGTGTTATGTTTCTGTACATGTTCTTACACGAGAGGGTGTTATGTTTCTGTACATGTTCTTACACGAGAGGGTGTTATGGTCTGTACATGTTCTAACACGAGAGGGTGTTATGTATCTGTATATGTCCTAACACGAGAGGGTGTTATGTTTCTGTACATGTTCTAACACGATAGGATGTTATGTTTCTGTACAGTCACGTTTTTACACGAGATAATGTTTTGTTTCTGTACATGTTCTTACACGAGAGGGTGTTCTGTTTCTGTACATGTTCTTACACGAGAGGGTGTTATGTTTCTGTACATGTTCTAACACGAGAGGGTGTTATGTTTCTGTACATGTCCTAACACGAGAGGGTGTTATGTTTCTGTACATGTTCTAACACGATAGGATGTTATGTTTCTGTACAGTCACGTTCTTACACGAGATAATGTTTTGTTTCTGTACATGTTCTTACACGAGAGGGTGTTATGTTTCTGTACATGTTCTTACACGAGAGTGTGTTATGTTTCTGTACAGTCACGTTCTTACACGAGAGGATGTTATGTTTCTGTACATGCTCTTACACGAGAGGGTGTTTTGTTTCTGTACATGTTCTAACACGAGAGGGTGTTATGTTTCTGTACATGTTCTTACACGAGAGGGTGTTATGTTTCTGTACATGTTCTAACACGAGAGGGTGTTATGTTTCTGTACATGTTCTTACACGAGAGGGTGTTATGTTTCTTTATAGCAGGTAAGAATGTGTTGTTTCTGTTCTAACACGATAGGATGCTTTGTTTGTCCTCTAACAAGTTGGGATACTTTTTTGTTGTTTAGTACGTCGATAAGAAAATTATAAGCGTAGTTGTTTTACATTCTTACGTTCTATTTTGTATATTGTGTTCATTTTGATTTTTTCTACACTACCAAATCTGATTGAAATATAATCTCCCAACATTTTTTTAATTTGATTTGCCTAAAGTTAATTTATACTTATATTTCAATTATGTGTACATTCTTTATAAATACAGGATAACTCACTAGAATAAAGTCAACAATAGTTTGATGTTTTTAACATATGCACCTTTGTTTCAGGAGTATGCATCGCCTTCATGGCTGTTGGTGTAGGATTGATCGTGCAGTACGTGAAGTACAGGACGTCTGAATGTGTTTGTCCTGAAACATCAAAGTCGTCAAAGCAGAGCGATGGTATTGGAATGCTTCGACCAAATGCAAAAGGTAACAAGAAAGACAAATCTTGCTCAAATTACTTCGAAGGGAGAGGAGTTATGTTTTCTTACATATTTTAAACAGAAGTTTAATATATTTAATCTCAAAAAGGCCGTGAACACAGTTTGTGCCAAGTAAATTACTATATGTATTTTGTAAACAATGGTCATATATCGTATATCAAAACAATTGTAACATACTTTATGAGTTATATATACGTTTATAGTTTTCCCTCTTTTACAGTTTCGCATGATTACAAATTGTTTTACTTCGACTGTAGAGGGCGTGGTGAAATTGCCCGGATGATATTTGCATACGCTGGACATCCTTTTGTTGATAAGCGCATCAACTATGATGAAGAATGGCCTTCAATTAAATACGGTAAAAATGTTAATTTTGTTTTATATCACACGTCTTCAGAATTTAAACTCATACCACCAATACTACCACCAATATATAGTATATGTTTCACCATGTGCTGTTTTATTTAGCCTGATGGTCATGGTTACTCAGAAAACAAATGACTATAGTTACTTGGCTGAGGATGAAAGCTAATATTTTCACTTTAACTGTGTTATTTGTATGCCAGGAAAAAATAAATCGTAATGAAAATGGTCTTTCAGAGATTTTTTTTCCGAATGTTCAGGGGCGTACCTGAAGCATTTCGAATAGTGCACCATAACAGTTGAGCGCGGTGTCAACAAGTGAAGGTCTCTCTATATTTAGGTCTGAATATGCTGTTATAGGTCGGAGCGGGTCCGGTGTCGTCGGCCGTGGGACATTGTTTTTTTTTTTAGGAAAACAGTTATTAAGAAACTATTTTAGATTATTCTGAGCTAACATTAAGTTAAATTACGACAAATACTACCAGTGAAAAGTTATACAGTATACACCCTGTAAGCGTTTGAGTTTTATTTCCGATTTCGCGATTAAAGTACGCATATAGCCATTTCGCGGGGATCTAAATTCATCTGTACGCACGGGCGTACTTGATTATACCCAGGTTAGCCCATGGACACATCAAGACCCGCGAGTAATATAATGTTATGATAACTACAGGACAAGCCAAGCAGTCAAAAAAACACTAATTTGATCTTATTGAAGTATATACAGACCGAACATTAACATGAGGCAACGAAATCAAAACAGTAGCTATTCAATACATTGTATGCGCGAAAGAGGGCCGAGTGTTCAGAAATTTATTGTGCTATCAAAGTTGTAAATACCATCGTTGTTAGCTTTAAAAGGTGAACTTTTTAATGATATACTCATGTTTTTACACAAAAGGGTACAGTTGAAACAGTTGTCGCGAACCTTGTTAGAAATACTACAGATTACACGTGTCCATAAAAGTTCTAGAAAAATAAAGATTTGAAAGTTATCAATGAAGTCATTAACAACTTTAATAACTTTCAAGTAAGTACTGAACAATTAGCCCTTATGTAATAACACACCTTTGAACAATCACAAATTGTATTTGTAATTTCAGATTTTCCCCAGTATGTTCTTCCAGTGCTTGAGATTGACGGGTCCAAAAATATAACACAGAGTATGGCCATAGCCCGCCATCTTTCAAGAGAGTTTGGTAACACATGTTTTGCTAAAGTTCATCATGGGCCGATCGTTCAGAACTTTGTTAAAGTTAACGACAGCTTTTGGCATGAAAGTTACCAAGGATAACGTTAACACTGCCGTTCACTGTAACGAAGTTCTGAACAATTCGCCCATTGTTTTATAAAAACATTTTTGCTCTTTGTTGTGGATGGTGTTATAACTTCCTAACGACTGATGTTACAATCTTCTATTGATAGTTCTCGTTTGAGCTCATTTGTCTTTAATGATCATTAGAATACAACCTATATCTACAGTCAACGAAATTGCAGATAGGCAACCATTAAGTTCTCGGCTCAATCATTAAGAATTTCAACATTCGCTGGTGTTTAAAGGTCCGTCGACTGACACGCATCCTATACACACTCCCTGCGTCAGATTTATTTGAAGAATAAGAAGAGCTATACTACTGACCCTGGCGTCGGCGTCGGCGGTGGCGTCGGCGTTGGCGTCACACCTTGGTTAAGGTTTTGCATGTAAGCACCTTTAAGTCATTATCTCAGTAAATACATCAGTTATTGCATTGAAACTTGGGATATGTATTCCAAACTATCTTACATACTAAATTAATGAGTTGTGTATTATAAGATACCAAATATATATTTGGGCGTTTTGTAATTGATTATAAAACCCGCATATATAAAGGCTAATACTTTTTAATTTGTACTTGAATCATATCCTTCTTGTTTGTTTTGATCATTAAAGACAAATGTTAAACATAATCTAAATCGGCAAAATTAAATTTAAAACACAGCATCAAATCATTATTATGCGTCTTTAAATCAATAAAGGAGTCACTCAGTGGTAATGTTTCAAAACTATATTGTCGTATTGTCTAGGAATGTTTTAAACGCACATCGTAGATGAAAAAAAGAATATATTATCCAAAGACTATTTTTCAGATATATATGGGAAAACTCCAACAGAACAAACAGTTATTGACGAGATTACAGAAACCGTTGCTGATATTTATAACTTTGCTCTCGAATTTCAAGTAGCTCCAACATCCCAAGAAAGGGTAAGACTACATATGTACAAATATATCAGTAATTTTTAAGCATTTTAAGGAAACAAATCAACAATTTGTATTTTAAATTACACTTTAATGAAATAACGTTGGACTATATATTGACACGCATATTGTTAGATAGTGCAAAAGTACAGTGTTTTTACAACACATTTATGAGATTGATGCCATGTATCATAAGTTAATTCTGGCGTTTTGATATACTAACATACTTAAACATTTGCGTTTCCTTACAGGCACAGAAGAAGGCCGAGTTTTATAAAGTTGATTGTCCAAAGTTTTTAATGTTTCTTGAGAACCTTGTAGCTGAAACGGGGCGAAATGGTTTTGCTGTTGGTGATAGCGTAAGTCGGTTTTGCATGTGTATTTATATGTAATTGCTCAAGCTATTTCTAAAGCTGAAATAAAGATTGCTCGAAATGTTTGCTTCCATTGAAAACAGTAGGCATATCAGTCACATACTCGAATCTTTAAAGAATGGTCACGCAAATCCCAGGATCATTTGACATAAAGGTGATCAATACGCAAATACGTCGCAAGGGTCGGGTGTGGTCTAGTAATATGGATATTCGCCTCTACCAATACAGTGTTGGTTTAATAACCATAAGGAGCTCTGCACAGTTCATACAATGAACACTACAGTGACGAGCCCAGATGTCAAAATATAAAAAATAAGCCCTGTTTAGAGACACAAGGTGGGGCCGAAACGATAATGAAATAGAGACACAAGGCGGGGCCAAAACGACAATGAAATATAGACACAAGGCAGGGCCGAAACGACAATGAAATAGAGTCACAAGGCGGAGCCAAAACGACAATGAAATAGAGACACAAGACAGGGCCGAAACGACAATTAAATAGAGACACAAGGCAGGGCCAAACGACAATGAAATAGAGACACAAGGCAGGGCCAAAACGACAATGAAATAGAGTCACAAGGCGGAGCCAAAACGACAATGAAATAGAGACACAAGACAGGGCCGAAACGACAATTAAATAGAGACACAAGGTAGGGCCAAACGACAATGAAATAGAGACACAAGGCAGGGCCAAAACGACAATGAAATAGAGTCACAAGGCAGAGCCAAAGCGACAATAAAAAGAGACATAAGGCAGGGCCGAAACGACAATAAAATAGAGTCACAAGGCAGGGCCGAAACGACAATGAAATAGAGACACAAGGCAGGGCCGAAACGACAATGAAATAGAGACACAAGGCAGGGCCGAAACAACAATGAAAAAGAGACACAAGGCAGGGCCGAAACGACAATGAAATAGAGTCACAAGGCAGAGCCAAAGCGACAATAAAAAGAGACATAAGGCAGGGCCAAAACGACAATAAAATAGAGTCACAAGGCAGGGCCGAAACGACAATGAAATAGAGACACAAGGCAGGGCCAAAACGACAATGAAATAGAGTCACAAGGCGGAGCCAAAATGACAATGAAATAGAGACACAAGGCATGGCTAATCGACAATGAAATAGAGACACAAGGCAGGGCCAAAACAACAATGAAATAGAGACACAAGGCAGGGCCGAAACGACAATGAAATAGAGACACAAGGCAGGGCCAAAACGGCAATGAAATAGAGTCACAAGGCGGAGCCAAAACGACAATGAAATAGAGACACAAGGCAGGGCCAATCGACAATGAAATAGAGACACAAGGCAGGGCCAAAACAACAATGAAATAGAGACACAAGGCAGGGCCGAAACGACAATGAAATAGAGACACAAGGCAGGGCCAATCGACATTGAAATAGAGACACAAGGCAGGTCCAAAACGACAATGAAATAGAGACACAAGGCAGGGCCGAAACGACAATGAAATAGATTCACAAGGCGGAGCCAAAACGACAATGAAATAGAGACACAAGGCAGGGCCGAAACGACAATGAAATAGAGTCACAAGGTAGGGCCGAAACGACAATGAAATATAGACTCAAGGCAGGGCCGAAACGACAATGAAATAGATTCACAAGGCGGAGCCAAAACGACAATGAAATAGAGACACAAGGCAGGGCCGAAACGACAATGAAATAGAGTCACAAGGTAGGGCCGAAACGACAATGAAATAGACTCACAAGGTAGGGCCGAAACGACAATGAAATAGAGACACAAGGCAGGGCCGAAACGACAATGAATAGAGACACAAGACAGGGCCGAAACGACCATGAAATAGAGACACAAGGCAGGGCCAAAACGACAATGAAATAGAGACACAAGACAGGGCCGAAACGACAATGAAATAGAGACACAAGGCAGGGCCAAAACAACAATGAAATAGAGACACAAGACAGGGCCAAAACGACAATGAAATAGAGACACAAGACAGGGCCGAAACGACAATGAAATAGAGACACAAGGCAGGGCCAAAACGACAATGAAATAGATTCACAAGGCGGAGCTAAAACGACAATGAAATAGAGACACAAGACAGAGCCAAAACGACCAGGAAATAGAGACACAAGGCAGGGCCAAAACGACAATGAAATAGAGACACAAGACAGGGCCGAAACGACAATGAAATAGAGACACAAGGCAGGGCCGAAACGACAATGAAATAGATACACAAGCAGGGCCGAAACGACAATGAAATAGAGACACAAGGCAGGGCCAAACGACAATGAAATTGACACCCAAGGCAGAGCCAAAACGACAATGAAATAGAGACACAAGGCAGGGCCGAAATGACAATAAAATAGAGGCACAAAACTATAAACAACACATATATGAAAACAAACACCTCAAATATACACCACACACATCAAAATAACCATATCTATAAATGATGGAAATAGCGCCTAAGAACGGTCTTGACCTAACAAAAAGGACACAGTACCGGGTTCGACACAGAACACAAAATTGGGAATGAATTATATCAGCTTTCTGCTATCGGCACAATAGAGCTAAATTAAATTAATATAAGTCAAAACTACTAAAGCTATGAGGGTGATAGTGTTGAAGTGATATACGTGTCTTCCTGTTACCCTAGTGTGTGTGAGTTCATCAGGTTCCTTCAAGGAAACTTTACTTTGGCCCAAACAAACGGACATAGTTTCAACCCTGGACATCGTCTCTCGAGAGTGATTCCATAAGTTTTCAGCTCTCGTCATAATCGAGTTAAAATAGATTAATTAAAACTAAAGGTACTTAAAGTGACACAAAACCAATACATACAATTGTAAAACAAACATCAATTTTGACTGATAAACCTTTAACTGCTTACTAAATAATGCCTTTATGGAAAATATTAAATACTGATAACAAGAGTATAACCGTGTATTTACTTGATGAAAACGCAAAAACATTAAATGATTGGTGAAAATTAAAAGATTTACTGTGATCTACTATCGTCTCATAAGGTAGAAATACCGTGTTTTATGCACCTTTCTTGCAAATTAAACTCGGTATTCTTCATAAGTACCATTGTTTTCGACATTTATTCATCCTTTTTGGTAAATTTAAACAATTATATTAATTGTGGCAAACCTTATTTGGGAGTAAGACTGCATCTTTAAACAACAATATATATGTCTCTATCACTATTCATTATGGCCTTCACAGTTCACAGTTGCTGACTTGATGCTCTTCGTCTACATTGAACATACGGAAGCACATTTTACACCACCCGAGGCGCCATTGCTGAAAAACTATTCGCTTCTCGACCGGAACCGGAAATTGGTTTCGTCAATTCCAAGGATACAGGAATACCTTCAGAAAAGACCGGAACAAGATCTGTAGTGATTCAAGTTGAAAAAAGTGTTTGTATAAAATAAAGAAACAAGGAGCCCCAGTCTTATCGTATTATAAAGAACCTTTTTTGCACGGAATTTTCATCTTACCTTCTGAATAGGCCGGAACAAGATCTGTAGTGATAAATTGTCTTGAGACCAGTCTTGACCAAATGACAGTAAAGTTGGTAGGTAGTTGGTAGGTAGTTGGTTGATAGTTGGGGATTCAAATATTCAACTACCTACTAGTTGCCAGTTGGGGATTCGAATACTCAACTACCTACTAGATGCCAGTTTGGGATTCGAATATTCAACTACCTACTAGATGCCAGTTTGGGATTCGAATATTCAACTACCTACTAGATGCCAGTTTGGGATTCGAATATTCAACTACCTACTAGTTGCCAGTTGAGGATTCGAATATTCAACTACCTACTAGTTGCCAGTTGAGGATTCGAATATTCAACTACCTGTTAGTTGCCAGTTGAGGATTCGAATATTCAATTACCTACTAGTTGCCAGTTGAGGATTCGAATATTCAACTACCTACTAGTTGCCAGTTGAGGATTCGAATATTCAACTACCTACTAGTTGCCAGTTGAGGATTCGAATATTCAACTACCTACTAGTTGCCAGTTGAGGATTCGAATATTCAACTACCTACTAGTTGCCAGTTGAGGATTCGAATATTCAACTACCTGCTAGTTGCCAGTTGAGGATTCGAATATTCAATTACCTACTAGTTGCCAGTTGAGGATTCGAATATTCAACTACCTACTAGTTGCCAGTTGGGAATTCGAAAAAAACAACAGAGTTAGATGTTGATGTTGATATTAAGCTACTCGTCTATTTCCAGTCGGTTATTCGCGAGTATTCAACTAGTAACCAGTTGGTAGTTGGGGATTCAGATATTTGTCTTTTTTATGGTTTGAAGGTACACATGTTAAGAAATCAAACATTTCTTGTGTTTTTATTCATGTACACAGATGTATCTTTGTGACAAACACTGGTTATATTCACTATTGTTCGTACTTCCGCCAGTCGGATATTCGACCATTTCCATTCGGTTTTTCGCAAATATTCTACAAGCCATTTGGTTCTTCGATTATTGCCAGTCGGTTATTCGCGAATATCTAACTACCAACCAGATGTATTACTAGTCATGCACACATATGTACCTCCGTTAACTTGGAGGTTGTTTTATTCCCGGGAACGTCTAAGAAGTGTCCTCGTTGTTGTTATAATTACATTCCCCCTTTTGTCCCATTCACAAGAAATCGGATGTAAATAGGTTTATCATTCAATGTTTCTGATAAGCCCAACGGCTGGCCCTTAATTGAGACGTGTTATACTGTAATTAAAAAACACACTTAAGTATGTAATCGTTTTGAGTTTAAACATATAAACAAGAGTTGCAATATGAATTACATTTACTGTAAATTTATTTAATTTCAAAACATTAGATGGTTAAAGAACTTTGATCTTCATCAACATGTAAGTAAGTAAGTATTGGGTTGTGATTCAAATTACGGATATTAGCATAATATGTTAGTTTATGGTTTGTTCTTTTACTTATGTTTGTTATCTTAAAATAAAACAGATTTTAAACAAAATATTTCACACCAAACAGTGTTTCTGTAGTTTATGTACGGAATTCTTCAATACAATGATACATAATAAGTAACGTTATTTTGTTGTTTGTTTGCATAATTTGATCTTGTTATTGCCATATTTCAGATATTCCTACTCCTCATTGTTCAAATTTCAAAGCATTTTTAACATAACATCACAGTTTACACCGTTTGAATGATCTGGTATTTCTATTTTAAGTGGTGTTTATATTATATGACACAAATGAAAATGAAATATATTTCCTTTTTTCAAATCCTCTAGACTTTAGATATGATGCAATCAAATAACAATTTCATAAGTTACAGCCCTTTGTTATAGCGATACCATGTAAGAAATACCAACTAAAGTACATGATTTGATCTACATGACTTTCGTAGCAATATGAAAACTAGTAAGTATCAGAACCTTTGCATACACGAACGGTAAAATACCTCTCGTTCTCAAGCTAAGCACCTGGTGTATATCTATATTTCAGAAAAAATGTATTTAATGGTCGAATTTGATAGATTTGAGATTGAGATTGTACCTAACTTTCTTCGTAATATTAGATCATGTATAGCTTAAAGGTATCTTGCAGTGGCAAATCAAGGATTAGTGCTCATGATCCAGAGTATGTAAGTTATTCAGTAAGGACGAAACATTTTGGCATGCGGCCCTCCTTCACAATAAGAATTGGTATTACTAAAATTGATGACAGGGGATCCATAGAACATTGTAGTTATGCGTTTTGGTACAAAAAGATGCTGCGTAAACAACTTCAACTTAGTTCCTTGAGGCAGCAACTTAGTATCTTAGGGCCACGACTTAGTAACTTGCGGCCACATCTTAGGAACTTGAGTACACGACTTAGTAACTTGGGCCACGACTTAGTAACTCTTCGCCACAACTTAGAAACTTGAGGCCACAACACAGTAATTTGAGTGTGTGTATGAGGTAACTTTTAGTACGTGAGGTTTCGGGTCGTACATGAGCTTACTTGGTGTACATGAGGTAACTCGGTGTGTATATGGAATACTAAGTACACAAAAGGTTTGATATTGTACATGATATTACTTGGTTACATGAGGTAACTTGTAGGACATGAGGTTACTTGGTTTACATAAAGTAACTTGGTGTTTATGATTTACAGGGTGAACATGAGGTTTCTTGTTGTTTATGTGGCTATTTGGTGAACATGAGGTTACTTTGTAAACATGATGTTACTTTGTTAACATGAGGTTACTTGTTGTGCATGCCGTTACTAGGTGAACATAAAGTTACTGCGTGTTCATTAGGTTACTGGGAGTACATGAGGTTACTTGGTGCACATGCAGTTACTTGGTGTACATGAGGTTACTGGGTGTACATGAGGCTACTGGATGTACATGAAGTTACTGGGTGCGCATTAGGTTACTTGGTGTATATGAGGTTACTGTGTGTGCATAAGGTAACTGGTTGGACATGACGTGACCGGGTGTGCATGACGTTACTTGGTTTACTTAAGGTTACTGGGTGTTCACGAGGTTACTTGGTGTACATGAGGTTGATTGGTGTGCATGAGGTTACTTGGTGTAAATGAGGTTACTGGGTGTACATTAGGTTACTTGATGTACATGAGATTACTGGGTGTACATGAGGGTACTTGGTGTTCATGACGTTACTGGGTGTACATGAGGTTACTGGGAGTAAATGAGGTTACTGGGTGTATATTATATTACTTGGTGTAAATGAGTTTACTGGGTGTACATGAGGTTACTGTGAGTACATGAGGTTACTGGGTTTACATGAGGTTACTTGGTGTAAATGACGTTACTGGGTGTACATGAGGTTACTGGGAGTACATGAGGTTACTGCGTGTACATGAGGCTACTGGGTGTACATGAGGTTACTAGGTATGAATCAGGTTACTTGGTGTACATGACGTTACTGTGTGTGCATGAGGTTACTGGGTGTACATGACGTTACTGGGTGTGCATGAGGTTACTGGGTTTACATGACGTTACTTGGTATACATAAGGTTACTGTGTGTACATTAGTTTTCTTGGTGTACATTAGGTTTTTTGGTATACATGAGGTTACTTGGTGTACATGAGGTTACTTGGTGTAAATGAAGTTACTTGGTGTACATGAGGTTACTTGGTGTACATAAGGTTGCTTGGTGTAAATGAGGTTACTTGATGAACATGAGGATACTGGGTGTACTTGAGGTTACTTGGTGTAAATGAGGTTACTGAGTGTAATTGAGGTTACTTGTCGTACTTGAGGTTACTTGGTGTAGAGTAGGGTTACTTGGTACATATTATATTAGTTGGTGTATCTGTTACTTGGTATATATGAACTTACTTGTTAAGCATGGGGTGGAATAGTACCTTAAATGTTAAGGTTTAGTACACACGTGGAAATTTCTTCCGAAATAGTTCGGAAATGAATTGTTCGGGGTCGTGAAACCGCTACAACTGAGTGTTATTTTTTGTGTTAATCGGCACTTTCACATTATATTTTTTAATGAAAAAATAGTGTTGTGTGACCCCAACTAAACGTCCATCTCCAGCTCGCTCGGTTTCATATGGAACATCCGGCCATTTTCTATTGAAAACAACCTCGGATGAATTTGGACGGTTTACATTGTTAGAAATATATTTGAACACTCTTCACCCCCCCCCCCCCACACACACACACTTTAAATCGTCCAAGTTTAGTTTTAATTTCGATAAAGGAGAGAAAAAATGTAATAAGCTCAAAATGCACCAATTCGGGCTGAAAAGTGTTAAAATAAATCGCAGAGTACTTTCAAACACCCCTGCTCACACTTTAAACCAAATAAATTTCGGTTCTGAGGGAGGATTGCAAGTCAAAATGTTATGCCCCTAAGTTACGCACCCTCATATATCGAATCATGGATCCGCCCCTGAATGCCATGGTACACTTAACGCCCGGCAATCAATTTGAACTAACAAAATGCATATTAAAACACAGCAACTTTTCTATGGATGTACCGGCATACACCCGAGGTTGATTTCGATGGAAAATGACCAAGGTATTCCGAATCGTGTCATTTCGGCAGTCTTCGGCAAGCTCGGGATATATTTATTTCGTTGCGCATTTCGAGTGTAGAAAGGCCTACTAAACCAGAAGTCGTGAACTTCTATTGAAATTAATACGGGACACAATCCCGGCATGATTAAAATGTGGTTTGGATTTGAAGAACAATAGTGTTAATTAAGCAAGGTTGTAACAAGGCTTATTATTTGGATATTGTGTAATATGTCAGTGTGACATTGATCTAAATTTGTGGTTTCTTCGTTTCAGTACAAAACAATTACTTCCTTGTAACCAAATACACAAACGTGGCTGAATGAACATCTATATTTTGATTTAGTTCGTGAATCTTTTTCAACTCAAGAGAGAAAAAATGGAAAATAATTTTGGATCATCAATTTCTTCCCATACATGGTGTTGGGGTTCGTGAAGCACTAGAATTCATGGTTATCATTCGTGGAAATGGGCCAATTCGCTATAAAATATACAGGAAAAGTACTTCCTACAACTATTCGGCCATCTCCGGTATGGTCCGAATAGACAATCGTTACAACTCGGCAGTCTTCGGCAAACCCAGGTGTAATAAGGCCCACTTGACAGTCGATAACATTTCGAAATGTTAACACAGGAATAAAGTACGGCATATTTAAAAACATTTTTGTATTTGAAAACTGACTGTGAATTGAGAACGGTTTAAATACGCTTATCATTTTGATATCGTGATATATATCAGTGTAGATTTGATCGAAATATTGGTTTTCTTCGTATCAGCGGAGTACAAAATTATTAACTTCCTTGTTTCAAATAAACAGAAACTGACTGTGTGAACTAGTTTGTGAGTCATTTTTAATCTCAAAAACGAAAATGGCTTCTAAGTTTGAATCATCCATTCAGAGGGGCTGTGACTTCATTCATGATTTTTCCTGCTCTCCGTGTGAAGAGAACGGATTTAACACCGAAGCTCACCATTATTGTACTCAATGCACAAAATATTACTGCCAAAACTGTGTTTCAAAACATAACGGATTATATCAGAAGCACGCGGTACTCGGACAGAAGGACGTGAAGAAATGGGAGGCAGCCCCAGGGGTTGTGGACGCCCTGGAGAGATGCGGGATGCACCCCGGGGAGGCACTGAAGCTGGTATGTGGTGACCATGACCAGTTGTGTTGTCCTGTGTGCGTCGCCGTGGACCACAGGTATGTTAGAAATATGACAAGTTTAAGGTGCACAACATAGGTTCATGCAAATAATAATAATAGTTATTATTATTATTATTATTATTATTATTATTATTATTAATTATTATTATTATTATTATTATTATTATTATTATTATTATTATTATTATTATTATTATTATTATATGTGCATTATAAAGTTAAACTCATTTGACTTTTAAACAAAACAAAGCTTACGACTTGTGTATATTAAAGAAATATCAGCCTTTATATACATTTATAATTCATTTTAAAGCCACGTGCCCACAAATTACCCAGTTTTAAAAGTACAAAATATCATTGATATTTTTTTATACGTATACACTTCACATGCCTTTTTGGTTTCGATCGTTTAAATAAAAGATGAGTTAGACATTATCATGCATTTTTCGCGTCAACCTATATTATGCGCCTTTGCTGTTATTCGTGTGCCGCCGTGGACCACAGGTTTGAAGGAAGAAAACGTCAATATAAAGGCGCATAACATAGGTTGATGCAAAACTATTTTATTGTTTTTATCAATTACTATTTTTAACTTATTTGACTTTTCATGATCAAAACAAAAAAGGCTTATGAATAAGTCCATTTTACAAAAAGATAAGTCTTTGAACATGCAAAAGGTGATTTCAATTAATAGCTACGTGGCCACAAATTCCCCAATCACTGAATCTGTACACAAATATTTCTTCTGGTTTTGATCAATCAAGTCAAATGAATAAACCATAATAATGCATTAAAAACTAAAATAAAATCATGTTTGCATCAACCTATATAGTGCGCCATTAAGACACAAAACGGTAACTTATCTATACGTAATTGCGTCAAATTTTTAATCATTTTCTTTAACATTGTCCCACATAAGCAAGGTCATATTCAGTTTATGCAGATCTGATTACAACTGTTTCACAACTTCTTTGTTTCAGACAATGCTCCAAAATCCATCCCATTCCAGATGTAGCAAAAGGTATTCAGAGAAATATTGAGTTTCAACAAATTCCAAAGAAGATAGCTGAACTTGAAAAGCAATTCGAGCTGATGAAAGAAGCAAGAATGAAGAATACGACATCTCTGAAAAAGACGCGGGTAGCCATTTCTGATGAATTAAAAACCATTCGTAAAAAGATCAACGAAATCCTTGACAATATTGAGAAGGCAACTTTACAGGACTTGGACGGAATGATAGCTGAACTTGAAAACGATATAAAGAAAGATATCGAAACTTGTGATAAAATGACTATCGAACTGCAAAACATGATTGCCGCTTTTCAAACAAAATCAATATCAAGCGAGTCAAAATCATATATTGCGTACAGAAAGAGCCAGGATATGATTTCACAAGCAAGCGATAATCTTCGTGGCATATCAGCCATTGAGTGTTACAATGTAACATTTCAAGCCAATAACCTTATACAAGAACTTTTATCTTCAGTAAAGACCTTTGGAGCAATTGAAGAACAAAATGTTACAACCAAACAGCGAGAAGATCCCCTTTTCGATCCAAACCACGTCTTCAGTGTTGCAGAGTACAAGCAGTACAATATGAAGGTGAGGGGTGACGAATATCAATGTGTTATCCGTGGCGTATGCGAGATGCCTAGTGGAGAGTTTGTAATAGCAGACTATGACAATTGTAAAGTGAAGCTCCTGGACAAGGAGTACAGGGTGCTCGACCACTGTGGTGTCCCGTGGTTTCCATCGGACGTGTGCCACATTGACGGAAATGAAGTGGTCGTTTGTGTTGACAGTGATTATGTTGATACACGAGGACTTTATTTCATTAATGCTACGAAAGGGAGATTCGTAACGTCGAGGAAGTTAAACTTCACCCATGGATGTTATGCCGCAGCTCATCATGGTGGCCAGCTTTACATCTCCTCCGGTAACGCCCTGTACGTCTACACGTTGTCGGGACAGAAGGTGAAGATGCTGTACGCGGACAAGTATGGGTATAGAACGGTGGGGAAATTTGCCATCAGTAACGACGGGAAGACAATCTACATCACAAACAACAGTCAATATCAACTGATCACCCTAGACAACAACGGCAACAAGCTGGCCTCTCTCACTGACCCTGACATGAACCAACCTAGAGGAGTACACGTGACACCTGCTGGACACGTGTTCGTCTGCTGCAAAGACACAGTGCTGCAGGTTGACAATGACGGGAAGAAAAAGTTTACCACACTGGCAAGGAAAGAAGACGGACTGGACTCACCGCAGGATTTATTCTTCAGCAGCCGAACTTCCTCTCTGATTGTTGATGGATATAAAAACACTCTTCTTGTTATCAAGTTAAATTAAAACTAAAAAATGTTTGATTTGGTACTATCGACTTGGGATCTTTCTTATTGGAATTATGTAAATTGTAGTATTGTCATACATGTATATAATTGTTTTGTTTAGACCGCATGCTATAAGTAATATGATATGAATCCAAAAGCATCTTGTGAATACTTATATTTTATCATATTTTGGACAATTTATATCCCACAAACTATGTGAAATATTATTTATATGTATATGTTCTATATGATGAATGTGGACTGTTCAATTTTCGTGTTTTTATATATAACACCGTCATATTGACTTATTCAATTTAAATATAATGATGATTTACTTGCATAATATACACACAGGTGAATTGCAATAAAAAATAATAAAACAATCTCTTTATTGAATGTCGGAGATATGGTTCACGTGAACGATCAGAAAATCATCTTTTGAAAAATGCATACTAGATTTCAAACGTATACTGAAATTAATTCTGAAGGACATATTCTCAAGAACACAAACCAAAAGCACAACATACATATCACGTATAACATCGACAGTCTCGGTTAGATTGAGACTTACATCTCACGTAAAACATCGTCAGACAAGGTTAGATTGATACTTACATCTCACGTATAACATCGAAAGTTTTGGTAATATTGAGACTGATATCTCACGTGTAACATCGACAGTCACGGTTAGATTGAGTCTTAAATATCTTTAATTACATCGACAGTCTCGGTTTGATTGACACATCTCACATTTTCCATCAACAGTCTCAATAGGAATAAGAATTACATATCAGGTTAAACATGAACTATCTCAATTAGAATGATACCTACATCTCACATACTAGTATAATATGACCGATCGGTTTGATTGAGACTAACTAACTACAACTAACGTGTTACATCGACAGCCTCCGTTAAAGTGAGACTTACATCCCACGTTTACCATCACCAATCTCAGTTAGATTGAGACGTACACCATACGTGTTACATCGACAGTCTCGTTCAGTTTGAGACTTATTGCCTAAGTTTAACACCGACAGTCTCGGTTCGATTGGGACTTACATTACCCATGTAGCATTGACACTTTTGGTTAGTTTGAAAGATATTGCCCGCGTTTGATATTGTTAGATGGGTTTTATTGAGACTTACATCACACGTGATACATCGACAGTCTCCGTTGGACTGGGACTTACATCTCACGTGTTACATCGATAGTCTCCGTTGGACTGGGACTTACATCTCACGTGTTACATCGACAGTCTCCGTTGGACTGGGACTTACATCTCACGTGTTACATCGCCAGTCTCCGTTGGACTGGGACTTCCGTTGCACTGGGACTTAAATCTCACGTGTTACATCGCCAGTTCCGTTGCACTGGGACTTACATCTCACGTATAACATCGACAGTCTCCTTTGGACTAGGACTTAAATCTCACGTGTTACATCTTCAGTCTCTGTTGGACTGGGAATTACATATCACGTGTTACATCGCCAGTCTCCGTTGCACTAGGACTTACATCTCACGTGTTACATCGCCAGTCTCCGTTGGACTGGGACTTACATCTCACGTGTTACATCGCCAGTCTCTAATGGACTGGGATTTACATCTCACGTGTTACATCGACAGTCTCCGTTGGACTGGGACTTACATCTCACGTGTTACATCGCCAGTCTCCGTTGGACAGGGATTTACATCTCACGTGTTACATCGACAGTCTCCTTTGGACTGGGACTTAAATCTCACGTGTTACATCTTCAGTCTCCGTTGGACTGGGAATTACATATCACGTGTTACATCGCCAGTATCCGTTGCACTAGGACTTACATCTCACGTGTTTCATCGCCAGTCTCCGTTGGACTGGGACTTACATCTCACGTGTTACATCGCCAGTCTCCGTTGGACTGGGATTTACATCTCACGTGTTACATCGACAGTCTCCGTTGGACTGGGACTTACATCTCACGTGTTACATCGCCAGTCTCCGTTGGACTGGGATTTACATCTCACGTGTTACATCGACAATCTCCGTTGGACTGGGACATACATCTCACTGGTTACATCGCCAGTCTTCGTTGGACTGGGACTTACATCTCACGTGTTACATCGCCAGTCTCAGTTTGACTAGGACTTACATCTCACGTGTTACATCGCCAGTCTCCGTTGGACTGGGACTTACATCTCACGTGTTACATCGCCAGTCTCCGTTTGACTGGGACTTCCATCTCACGTGTTACATCGCCAGTCTCCGTTGGACTGGGATTTACATCTCACGGGTTATATCGACAGTCTCCGTTGGACTGGGACATACATCTCACTGGTTACATCGCCAGTCTTCGTTGAACTGGGACTTACATCTCACGTGTTACATCGCCAGTCTCAGTTTGACTAGGACTTACATCTCACGTGTTACATCACCAGTCTCCGTTGCACTATGACTAACATCTCACGTGTTACATCGACAGTCTCCGTTTGACTGGGACTTACATCTCACGTGTTACATCACCAGTCTCCGTTGCACTATGACTAACATCTCACGTGTTACATCGCCAGTCTCCGTTGCACTAGGACTTACATCTCACATGTTACATCGCAAGTCTCCGTTGTACTGGGACTTACATCTCACATGTTACATCGCCATTCTCCGTTGCATTAGGACTTACACCCCACGGTTATCATCTATAGTCTCCGTTACACTAGGACTTACATCTCACATGTTACATCGCCAGTCTCCGTTGGACTTGGACTTACATCTCACGTGTTACATCGCCAGTCTCCGTTGCACTAGGACTTACATCCCACGGTTATCATCTATAGTCTCCGTTACACTAGGACTTACATCTCACGTGTTACATCGCCAGTCTCCGTTGGACTAGGACTTACATCTCACGTGTTACATCGCCAGTCTCCGTTGGACTGGGACTTACATATCACGTGTTACATTGACAGTCTCGGTAAGATTGAGACCTTCATCCCACATATAAAATCGTCAGTTTCAGCTGGACTGCGACTGCTAATACACTTGAATGGTAGGTGCATCTCTGTCCAGTATGAACCAAGCAAGTAGTTTTGTTAAGCAAAACGAGTAAAATGGTGAAAACTCAAACATCAAGATATGACAGTTATGTTTAGAATAATAGTGTTGTTAAAAATGAAACTTTTCCTTTACTAAAGATAGATCATTCAATTTTTTAGAAAGTGTAGTGTTTATTTAAAGCGAAAAGTAATTGAACAACTTACAAGAAACTATTCCTTACTGAAGATAGATAATTTATTGTTAAATTATATAGAGTTTCGTCACAGCTTCTTGTGATTGAACAACTCCAAGAAACGATTCATTTACTTAATATAGTTACTTCAGTTATGTTTTTTTTATTTACTTCAGCTAAAACCATACACAAGCTTAATTTAATTTTAAAATATTACATTATATTTATCATTCTCGTTGGCACAGTGTTACACGAGAGTGTGGTCTTGTGTTGTGGGGGGGGGGGGGGGGGTCACCGGCTTACTCGGAGGAAACCTACCTGTCCGTATTAGTGACCACACGCCTAACTCACATGCGCCAAGGCCGGGAATCGAGCCCGGGTCGCTCAGATGAGAAGGGCTAACTTATGCTAACCACTGCGCTAACCGAACAAGCTAAAACAGAAGCTGGCCAGTGTTTTTTTTTATAATTTATAATAATTTATTAACATCAAAAAAGCTTAGTTGTATTACTATGTTTGATACTTCTTATGATTATATATCATTCTTTCTGTACACTGTAAAACTTTAATAGAAATCTTATTTCAATAGGGGACACATAGTTTATGGAACGAAACCTGATTTCAGGGAAAAACATTTGATTTCAGGAAGGGACAGCTGCTTTCAGGAAGAGACACATGATTTTAGGAAGGTATACCTGATTTCACGAAGGGACTTATGATTTCAGGAAGGGGCACCTGCTTTCAGGACGAAACACATGATTTCAGTTATGGGCACCTGATTTCATGAAGGGACAGATGATTTCAGGAAGGGACACCTGTTTGTAGAAAGAGACACATGATTTCAGGAAGTGACACCTGCTTTCAGGAATGGGCACTTGATTTCATGAAGGGACATATGATTTCAGGAAGGGACACCTTGTTTTAGGAAGAGACACATGGGTGTTTTCAGGAAGAAACACCTACTTTCATGAATGGCCAGATGATTTCAGGAAGGGACAGATGATTTCAGGAAGGGACACCTTCTTTTAGGAAGAGACACATGATTTCAGGAATGGGCACTTGATTTCAGGAAGGGACAGATGACTTCAGGAAGGCATTGGTGATTTCAGGAAGAGACAGATGATTTCAGGAAGGGACAGATGATTTCAGGAAGGAACAGATGATTTCAGGAAGGGACGAAGGGACACCTCCTTTCAGAAAGGGACACATGATTTCAGGAAGGGACACATGATTTCAGGAAGGGACACATGGTAACTCTCTGACTTAGAATAACATACACATGCACTCTCCTTCTCACGGCCCTGCTTTAGAATGTTTTACATATACATTACAACTTGCATATTTATTTAAAACTGATTAACAACTATTAAATTTATTTAAATATCCGTAAATAGATTATTAAAAAAATGGTTGCATTTATCAGTAAATAAACGCGTACATTTGATCTGACACGTATGCATAGGCAATCCAAAAATATTTAATAACAGTTACTTTGAAATTTGGAAGGTGGAATTTGTTTGTATTTTTGTGGATATCCTGTTTATAGATGAATAAAGTTTTATGCTTAATGCTTACCATTGTTTTGTTAATTCTTTTCTTTTCTTTTAGATATGATCACAAGCAATTATTTTGCAATAATCGCACCGGCAGGTAAATTGATTGAGACATATTATGCGAGCGCAGTCAAAATTTGCAGACATTACAAAAGCAGTAGGTACGAAAATCAGAACACACCGTAATCCAATACCGCACTGATTGCAATTAATTGACTATATAGGCTATTTTTTGCCAATTTTGGTTAAGGTTAAATCACAATCAGAGAACATTATAATGGAAGTAGGTACGAAAATCAGAACAACCCGTCAACCTATTCCGCACGGAATTGCAATTAAGGAATTGAGCTTCAAAGAGACACGATAAAATATTTTTCTTACATTTGAATGCATTATAATCTTTCGCTCATTTGACTTTAAAAGACCAAAACCAAAAAAGGCATGTGATTTGTGTACCAAATAAAAAAATATAAGCGATATTTTGGCGCTTTTTTAACTTGGGATTTTATGGCCACGTAGCTATAAATGTCATTAGAACCAGCATCTTTAAAGGCAAATATGTTTTAATATATATACTTATCATCTGTTATTCTATCATAAAGTCAATTGAGTTTAACTCAATAGTACATTAAAAATACAAAAAAGTAGGTTGCATCAACCTAAACTGCGAATATTTAAAGCTGCACTCTTACAAATTGACAGTTTGGTTTTTTTTATTTTATGTCTCAGAATCAGCTCATTTTGGCATCAGTGCCTTCATTCATACTCTAGTTATTATTAATTGGACAAACTTTTTGTGCCGAAGGTCACCGCGACCATGACCTTTGACCTTTAAAAAACCAAAAAAGGTCATCTGCTGTTTTTGCCAATTTTATGGACCGAAGAAACGATCATACTCTAGTTATCAATCGGACAAGCTTTTTCGTGTCCAAGGTCATCGCGACCGTGACCTTTCACCTATTGAACTCAAAATCAATATGGGTCATCTGCTGGCAATAACCAACGTCCATAGCAACTTTGAAGAATTAAGGCCCTACGTACTCTAGTTATTTATTGGAGAAGTCATTTGTGTCCACCTTTGAACTACTGAACTCAAACTTTATACGGGCAATTTGCTGGTCATGGCCAACCTCCTCGCTTAGTTTGAGGACCGTATGACCAAGCATATTCTAGTTATCAATCGGACAAGTCTTTTGTGTTGAAGGGAACCACGACAGTGACCATCGAACTACTGACCCCTTAATCAATAGGGGCCATCCGCTGGTCATTAACAAACTCCCTACTAAGTTTGAGGGCCTTAAAGGGGCTGTACTCCTTATGATAAAAAAAAGAAAATTGTCGAAAACTGACATAAACTTGGCATTTGTTTTTACATTTTGTTACCTGTTTTTAAAATTATGATATCAAAGCGTAACACATTCTATTAGACAATTGTCCTGAGATTCGTTACAGAAAAAAAAACTTTGTTGGTGCCAATCTGGTGTACAGTCCCTTTAAGCATAAGAATACTATAGTATTAGAACTATATTATATCGGATTAGGTTTGGTCTACCGACCTACCGCCGACCGACCGACCGACCGAGTGACCGACCGATCGACATGTGCAATGCAATATACCCCCGCTTCTTCGAAATGGGGCATAATAACAAAGAACGGCCAATCATATCCCTACGCTCAGGTACAGGTATATATATTTCACAGATACGTCCACGAGTTGTATTTAAAAAAAGTTTATGAATGGTATAGTTTTTATTGAAATTTACAACTCATTATGATTTATCGGAAATCTAAAAAAGTGTTGAATGTTTTTGAACATATAATACGTTTTGATAGATCTTGGTTTTTACATGTATTATCTTTTGACTCCAATACTTCCACATTGACGTCTGCATTGCATTATGGGGAATCGTAATCAAATGATAAAACCTCTTTCCTTTCGGTTATTTTCGGAAAATAGCTCATTGTGCTTATTAGTTCTGGCTTCCATAAATGTCGCTATTTTATTTTTTTGACATTTACGCGACATAACAGGTCTATCAGCACTATATAAACTGTTCGATGAAGTTCTTTAGCTATGGGCAATTGTGCTTTTATATCAAATATCCGATTCTTGTATCCTGTATCTTGACTCGCTGATCAGCACGCATAAATAACCACGGTGTATTTTCTCTTCAATGGCCTATATTTTCATTGTATATACTTGTTGAATGTTTAAAAAATAAATCAAATAATATACGTTCTCTTATGTCAATGTCCTAGATATGCACTAGTCAATTGTTACCACCTACCCCCCCCCCCCCCCAGGTCTGGGGATTAGCGGGGACTTTGACTTTTGATTCGGCCAACCCCGTGTAAAATCCCCACCTTGCGGGGACGAACAGATGGTAAAATCCCCGCCAAATGCCCCCGCACCCCAGGAACCCTAGGTTTGACCCATTCCCCGCTATATTTTGCAAAAACCGCATTCACCCGGCACTGGGGGGGGGGGGGGGCACCTGGAAGGTAAACACAAGGCCCATTTCCCCGGCTATCCCCGGTATACCCCCGGACCTAGGGGGCCGTCGTTACAATTGACTGGTGCATTAAAGTTCTATAAAGTATCAAAATAAACTTGTACCCAATATTGAACTCTCAGGGTGTCCTGTTATATGAACCAATCGGAACACTTCGACTATTTCCGCCATACGCCGGAGGAAAATTGCCGAGGTGCTCCGATTTAGTTTGAACATGTTTGTTTAGCTAAATCTAAGACAGGCTTAAAGTATTCTTTGCTTAACTCACATGTCTCGAGTAGATTTAATGTTTGTTGGTCGGTAGATAATATTTTGCTTATATTTTTTGTTCGAATTGGAAAATTCAAAGAAAGATATAGACTTACTAAAGCATACATGTGCGCTGCGTAGGTTATGTTGTAACTGTATTAATTGATTCCTCAAGACGGGATCAGATGAACGAGAAACTTAATGTTTAGATTCAACAACCATAATGACTTAAGGCTTGAATAACCTTCAACAGAAAAGGGATGAAAATTTAAAATGTATGAGCATTTTAGAACAACCTTATTGCCATCGTGTTCAAAATCATCGTCGGATACCCCCGATATACACTACGCTATGCTTCGTTGTGTACCGTGGGCAATTATGTTAAGAAAATCTCGTAATCATAAAAAATCATCAGGCAGTTTCATTGGTTCCGCAAAGTACCAGATGCATTACGGTTGAAAATTATTATAGCGATTGCCGGAATTAAACCGGGTCCGCCTCCTCAGTACAATTATATTTGGCAGTAGTCAAGACCACACGGCCACGGAGGCTATTGATACTGTAAAGTTATTGAACAATATTTGAGAGTAGCATGCGAATTCATTGGAAGAAGAGTTGTCTCTCCTTCGTCATGCATATTCATTAAACGAGACTTTGTCAGTCAATTGTCCCACGGTATGAAATGAAAAGCATTACGTCACAGCGCGTGACTCATCTGGCATGGGGGGATGCCAGATGGAGTTTTCCAACACGGCTGAATTCACCGGAAATGCCTATCCGGTGTGCTAGAAATCTTCTTACGTCGTTTCCTAACTTAAGGGTCTTTCCTAATTTTAGAATCTCTTAGTCATATGAAATGTAAACGATTTTTCCCAAATTCATTATTGAACTTAATGAAAAAAAAAATAATAATTTTTTAAAATACTAATAAATTGATTTGAATTTGAAATTGAAACATTTTATCAATCAAATTAAGTAAGTATGATATTTGATATTATTTCACTGTTGTGAAATTATAGCCCGCTCTCAGTTTCCATTTCCGAAATGACGTTACGTTCGCATACAATTTGGCGCTCTTCTAAAAACCTACAATAAACAGTCACTTCGTATCATTTTAAGGCAAATAAGAGTAAGATCGCAATATGTTTCACCTCGTGAACACCAAAAGTAAATATATACCGGTTGGTGGTAACTCGGTGAAATATATAACGATCTTACACTGAAACAAACAATTATCCAACTTTTTTTTATTTTTATATTTTTTCTTCAGATATCCTTTTTATGTGACAAACTTTGACACTTTTTTATTTTTGATTTGTTTCAATCTGTTTCTGGTATGTTTGCTTTTATATGATTGCGTCACTGATTGACAATCTGCTTGATATCATAGGAAAGAACAGAACATTTATTTAGAAACAATCGAACCCCGTTGGCTCGAACATCCAGGCGCTGGTGGAAAAACATCGAGCCTCGGAAAATTCGATCCAAGCGGGTATGCTCATCATTAATATATAGAAATCGGTCCTTAAAACCGTTTCGAGCCTACCAGGAATTCGAACCAAGCGAGTTCGAAGCATCAAGGTTCGACTGTTCAAGCATATACAGCTTATGATCATCAAAACAATCATTATAGCATTCACAACCGCAAAGATAAATTATCGATATCACAACTATTGGTTTTAACTATTCTGTTTTTGTTTTCAATGAATTTTACACGTTTCAATCAAAGAAGTTCAAGAGTCTGGTATATTTTGGAAGAGTTGTGACAAGAAGTCTATAACGCATCGATTGTAATTTCTCAAGTGAAAACGACCAAATGTCAGCAGTGTAGGTTAAGATGATATTTTAAACATGTGCCATGTATTTACGACATTTGTCGTAAATCTTCTTAAAAGTACTTTAAGTTTCCATTTCTACAATTGACATAACTTGTGCCTCTAAATAGGGTTTAATGTTGAATGTTCAACAATTGGTTTGGCCCTGTAATGTTTATTGTATTATTTACAATTAAACCTTGCACAAGCTTGCTTATTATAAGCTAATAATGGGATAAATGATTTTACAAAATTAAGATTAAAATAACCTGTCATGATCAAATACTTCCTTATGTATATGAAGCGTGAGTCATCTAGAGGTATGGCTATGATGATGACAGTCTTTAAACGGTGATATTCCCCGGGTATTTCGCTCGTTAATATATGGATGTAGTGCAGTGTTATTTATTTTCACTGCACTCATATTCAAGGTCGGGTAGCCTAAGCCAGAAATATTATGTAGGCCTGTTATTTAAACAAAGTAAATACTCATATTGTATTTGATGTATTTGTGATATGTCCTTTCAAATAATACAAACATTATATGGCGTATCCTAGAATGAATATTTAATCTGTAATAAGTGGTTGAAAATAAACATCCCATAAAAAGACAATGTGATGAATGATATAAGAGTAACATATGTACAACATTAAGGATACGACATATCAATTACATGTATAGTACAACCCCGTTGGCTCGAACTTGCTTCGCTCGATTTGGCTCGAACTTGCTTCGCTCGATTTCCTCGTTGGCTCTAACTGGATGTAAACGACCGATTTCTTTATATTGAAGGTAAACATTCCTGCATGACTCGAATTCTCCGAGGCTCGAGGTATTTTCGCCTGTCCGTGGGACTTCGAGTAAACGGTGTTCGACTTTACGTATATGTGAAGCATTCGATCTGTTGTATTTGTTGTGCTTGATAATAATTTCTTGTCATACCAATTATAGTTTTATTGTGTCCATTTCAGTTCATTCTGGTGCGTCAAAAAAAGGAAGCATTGCTCTAAGATTGTTTGAAGTCTGGTGTAAATGTACAGGCGGTATTTACCGTTAAGTTTTAAAGGCGCACACTATAGTGTTGATGCCAAAAAGAATTTCTTTATTAGTATGCAGCATAATTGTGTTTTACTCATTTGACTGTTATGATTAAGACTAAAACATGCATATCATTTAGTTTAAACTCCATTTATTAAACAAATAGCATGCAAACATCCATAAAACATTTAGGCACAAATATAAAATTAGCGATATGTTGGCTCTCTGTTTACTGGGTATTTTGTGGCCACGTAGGTATATTTTTTTTATGAAGGCTTATATGTTTTTATCTGAACACAAAACATATATTTTTTGTGTTTATAATGAAATGTATGAGTTAAACACGATTATGCATTTAAATTATTCAATTCTACCGCATCAACAACCTTGTTTCTTAGTAATATATAAGTGTATATATGTGGAATAGACATGTTCTTATGTCAAACTGACAATGCTGTTATTTTTTATTGGATGTAATACCATGTCAATTGGACATATAACAATGTCGTAAGGACATAATACCATGTGGACATAATGTAATCTCTTTAGGACATAATACAATGTCGTTAGGACATAATACCATGTCGTAAGGACATAATTCCATGTCGTTAGGACATAATACCATGTCGTAAGGACATAATACCATGTCTTTAGGACATAATACCATGTCGTTAGGACATACTACCATGTCGTTAGGACCTAATATTATGTCGTTAGGAGATAAAACCATGTCGTAAGGACATAATACTCAGTCGTTAGGATATAATTCCCTGTCGTTAGGACATAACACCATGTCAATTTGACATATTACAATGTCGTTAGGGTATAAAACCATGTCGTTAGGACATAATACCATGTCGAATGGACAAAATATCATGTCGTTAAGACATAATACCATGTCAATTAGACATATTACAATATCGTTAGGACATAATTCCATGTCGTAAGGACATAACACCTTGTCAATTTGACATATTACAATGTCGTTAGGACATAATTCCATGTCGAAAGGACATAACACCAGGTCAATTTGACATATTACAATGTCGTTAGGACATAATAACATGTCGTATGGACATAACACCATGTCAATTTGACATATTACAATGTCGTTAGAACATAATTACATGTCGTTAGGACATACTACCATGTTGTTGGGGCATAATTCCATGTTGTAAGGTCATAAAAACATATCGTTAGAACATAATACCATGTCGTTAGGACATAATACGATGTCGTTAGGACATACTACCATGTCGTTAGAATATAATACTATGTCGTTAGGACATAATACCATGTCGTTAGAACATAATACTGTATCGTCAGGGCATAATACCATGTTGTTGGGGCATAATTCCATGTCGTAAGGAAATAACACCATGTCAATTTGACATATTACAATGTCGTTAGGACATAATAACATGTCGCAAGGACATAACACCATGTCAATTTGACATATTACAATGTCATTAGAACATAATTACATGTCGTCAGGACATAATACCATGTTGTTTGGGCATAATAACATGTTGTAAGGTCATAAAAACATATCGTTAGAACATAATACCATGTCGTTAGGACATAATACGATGTCGTTAGGACATACTACCATGTCATTAGAATATAATACTATGTCGTTAGGACATAATACCATGTCGTTAGGACATAATACGATGTCGTTAGGACATACTACCATGTCATTAGAATATAATACTATGTCGTTAGAACATAATTACATGTCGTAAGGACATAATACCATGTCTTCAGGACATAATACCATATCGTTGGGGCATTAAACAACGTTGTTAGGACATGTTACCATACTATAATCTGAATTCCAAACTACTGACTGGTTAGTAGTTGAATATTCCCAAATAATCCATTGGAAATGGTCGAATATCCGACTGGCAAATATACGCATAAAGGTGATTCAAAACTGTGTTTGTTACGAAGATGCATATGTATTCATAAATACAAGACCCAAAACATTAAATGTTTTCCTTTTAACCTTAAAAAAATCTGAATCCCCAACTGTTTGGGAGTTGAAAATACGCGAATAACCGACTGGAAATTGTTGAATATCCGACTTGCGAATTTTCGAAATACAGGTGCATTAAGCCAGTGTTTGTCAAGAATAAACATGTGTGTAGATGCATTAACATACAAATGGCTTGTTTTTGTATGTGTGTACCTTTTTAACCACGAAATAAGAAGAAAACAATTCGAATCCCCAACCACCAACCACCAACTACCTTTTAACTTTACCGGCATCGTTAATGGCTGTGTAACATTTCTTACAATGTTGGTCAAAAGTAATTAGAAAACATTATAGTTTGAAATAATCATAGATGAAAGTTGAACTAAACATTTATTAAGATTATATATGAATTAAAATCAAATTTTAACAATCATTTTACACATTTAAACGAAGATAGACACCTTACTTATACTGAAAATGAGTTCCTTGTAGAATACATTCTCTAAGAACAACGCCTTTATCATCGTTTTTAATTTAAAATACGAAAGAAATAAGGCAGTTGAAAAAAATGAGTGCCCCCTCCCCATTTCTTTTTAAAAAAAGTTACTGGGAAACTAAAGTGTAATCATAATCGATTATCAGACATCCGATTTACTTATCCAAAAATACAACATCTGAAAGTTTTGTTATTCAAGCTAAGTGCAAGCTGTTGAGGACAGCTAGCTAGTATTTATTGACCATCAAATGTTTTCGTACGTATTGCCAGTGGTATATAAGGTGGTAATACAGAATTTCTCCCCCCCCCCATACTTAAATGTTCAATTTTGCATATATATTTGACAAATGTCATCCGACTAAAACAAAACAATTAATACAGCATAGAACAAATATAAATTATATAGAATTGTAGTTGGTTATCAATATACATGTATATCATTGATTTCATAAAGTTACTTTTTATACGTTTATACCAGGTACGTGTGCTTAATATAGGATATACAACCGGTCACCTTTTAACACCAAAAAGACACAAAACATTTAACCATATTGTATTTATTTGTTGATTTTAAATACAGGAAGATATTATGGAGAACTATATATTGCTTTGAAAAAGGTCATTTCTCACCCATTGGTCGTTGATGAGAAATAATTAATGATGGACATGATTTTTCTACTTTTGGACTGAAGACGAATAAATATAGGATCATCTACTGGTCATTTTTAACCTGCATACCTAGTATGAAGTTCCTGGTTCTATGTATGAAGTTCCTGGATGGGAGCATTCTTTAGCCATTCATTTGTTTTGCCTCAAGGTCACTGCGACCTTTAGGTATTGAGCGGAAACAATGATTCATCTTAAGGTCGACGCCAACATAGCGCTTTTAAACTGAATGTCACCACCTTTAACCTACGTGTGCTGATCTCAAAATCAATTGCATACCATGTATAAAGTCCTTAGTACAAAGGATTTTAATTATTAAGGGGATACCATTTTTCAGCTCAATGTCACTGCGACCTCCACCATTGTCCTCAGAATCAATAGGGGATATTTACTGGTCACGATCAATCTGCATACTAAGTATGAATCTCCTGGGTCTAAGTGTTCCATATTCAACACAACGCTCATATCCCTTCAACCTTTCTCATCACCGGTCTTTTGCTTAAAACTATCAGTGTTTGATTTGGTACTATCGAACTTGGATTTTCCTAACTGTTGCAAAGTTCATTGCAGTATTGTTATATAAAATTGTTGTGTTTCGACACCTGGTTATAAGTAATATGATAGGAATCTAAAAGCCTTTTGTGAATACGTATATTTTATCAAATTTGGGTCAATTTAATATGACATAAACTACTGGTAGCATTATGTTCTTTTTGATGAGTATACATTATTAAAAAAAAATCGTGTGTATATATTACTTATTGACGAGCATATTAATGTATTCTTATTTGTTATATTGCTTCCTTTTTGTGAAATTTATTCAAAACGAAGCGAATGAACGCTTTATATCAAACTCGTTTTGGCATCAATTAATTCGTTGACAATTCGATTGAAAAATGATGGAGATTTACTTGTGTATTTCACATACAGTCAAGTGAATTGCAATCGAACAATAATAAAACAATCTCTTTATTCAATGTCGGTGATAGGGTGCACATGAACCATAGACAACTAGTTTTTGGAATAATGAATACGAAGTTGTGAACGTATACTCAAATCAATTTTGAAAGATAGAATCTCCAGAGCACAAACCAAAAACACAAAAAAACACTAAACGTATAACATCGACAGTCTTAGTAAGAATAAGACTTACTTCTCACGTATAACATCGTTAGTCTCGGTTAGATTGAGACTTACATCTCACATATAACATCGACAGTGTCCGTTAGACTGAGACGTACATGTTACGTTTAACATCGAGAGTCTCTGTTAGACTTAGTACTTCCCACGTTTAGAGTTATCAGTTTCGGCTCTATTGCGACTATTCATTCACTATAATGGCAGGTGCAGTCCGAACGATCCGACCGTTACCGGAAAAAGTTTATCGTTTTATGTCACAATAACGCGGGAAAAATAATCTCTTTAACGCTTATGACAACAATTCTTTATTAGTTTGTTTTTGATATTGTCAAACATAGAGCTCCCACTTAGGGACCAGTTCATGAATTGCAGAAGAATGCTTTTGATAGTTTCCACGTTGCACGATACAATGTGAAGTACTGTGTGTTTTATTAAAAACATATATACTTTAATTGATAACGAAGTTTAATATTAGAACGGCCTTGAGTATCAAGTATTGAATTCAATTCCAACTTTTCCCCTTAAAGATGAGTGACTCGGTACGTTAACACTTTTTGGTTTATAAACGTCCCGCGTAGTAATCTCCCTTGGCGAGCAGTGACGACTTGATGCATGTTGATTTAAGTTTTTCATGGCTTGTTGGTACAATATAAATTTAACAATATAAACACATTTCAAACTACATGTTTATTAATACGAGATGATTCAAACATATCCTAAAATATTGAAGTTAAGGTGCAAATATATCAGATTGTCTTTAACATAACAATATTCCTTCATTCAAGATAGATCGTTCATTTTCAAACATGTAGTGTTTTAATTGTTATACAAATAACGTACTTGGCACTAGTTTTTGAAGCTATTAAGATATAACACATGATAGCTAAACAAACGTCACATGACGTCAAACGTGACCTAAGGTGAATCATGAAATCTAATACAGCAAATTGTATATCAATCAATTATTATACAACCCAATCGTTTCATAATAAACAGAAACATATACAAACAAACAAGGGTTAACAAAAAGACTAAGATATTGTTAAAAAATAAGAAACACACACACAAAGGTATACAGTTAGCACGATGTATTACATTGTCCAGTTTTCTTGATGTCAAAGTCATTTCCAAAACAAGACGCGTAGCGACTGTTTGTTGACATTTGTTTTAGCTTGACTTTCGTCAATGAAGTCAATTTCTGGCGACAATATGGAAAATTGCCTTAAAAGAGTTATCAAAATGACTTCTGATCCGAGGCAATGTAACGATGACGTTTCTGTCGTTATTTTTTCAAATACTAGGTGTCGGCCGTCGCCAACAGCGGAGAAATCTGGCGACATGGAAGAGGAGTTGAAAAAGGGCGAATAAATGGTTGGCGACCTTGACCAAGGTGTGTATCAAAATGAATTTATATCTTAAATATTGAATGTAATATAATGTTTATGTTTTGAGTCATATAAATTACTGTATGCATGTTAACAAAACGCCAATGACAATAAATAATCTATTAGAATATCATTTCTGCACAGTTTGTCATTGTACATTTTCCTACACCCGTTGCAAGATACCAATGAACATATCAAAGTAAACCAAAGACAAAACCTGCGTCCTGGGTCCAAACCAACAGCCCCGGGGCACTTACATGGCTTCTTAATAAACAACAACAAATCTAAATAAACAACAACAAGCCATGCGTCTTTATGACCGATTGGTATATGCTTCAGCAGCCGCCCTTCCTCTCTGATTGTCGGCGGATACAAAGACACACTTCTTGCAATCAAGTTAATTAAATACTATAAACTAACACTGCCGTCTTTTGTAACACAAATACTTGTTCAACTTTAAACTTGCCTTGTACATACACATGACATATTTAAGTGAATTAGTATGTGATTAGACGATATAGGTTAGTGTAAATCTTAATAAAATATCTGTTTTGTTCTGTTCTTTTCTTTAGGACTATCCAGCAGATCTTTCTTATTGTTGTGCAGTTTGGTTACATTAGTATGCTTAGACCGTAGGAAAAATTTATGATGATATGAATAGATAAGTATCGCATACATGTATTTTGTTAAAGGAATTACATCTGATATGAAATAAGAAACTCTGTATATTATGCGATCAATTTATGAAGAGGCAAAAAGCCAACGATATCAATTTTAAGCTGTTTTATATGACCTTAACTATTTGTAACAATATGGACCTTTTGAGGACTATTTAAACGTTCAACATGCTTTTCGTAATCAATTACAATTAAACAGTAGCCTGATATAGTTTTAAGTTTGTCTCATATCTGTAAAACCTTAAACAAAAGAACCAATTAAGCGGATAAGTGATCATACAAACGAACAGTTGATATCTTTATCACAACTAGATCTGGTGCTCAATAATAGGTTGGCGCTTATTATTTACAGAAAACAAGCTGGTTGATTTTATTCAATTTAAGTACTATGTGTATTTACGAGATTGATTCAAAAACATCATCACATCAAATTATGGGTAAGATTGAGTCTTGCATCTCGTCTTTAACATCGACAGTCTCAGTTGCATAAAGACTGCTATCTCTCGACAATCTCGGTTAAGTTTAACCTGACATCCCACGATTTAACAACGACAATCTTGGTAAGAATGAGATTAAAGTCCCAAATTATAACAAGGACAATCTCCGTTAGATAACTCCAGTTAAAATCACGATCTTTGTAAGATTTAGAGCTAAATCTAACGTAAAAACATTGGCAGTTTCTGTTGAATTATAAATTTCTTCCCATGTTATATAATCGGCAGTCTCAGTTTGATTATGACTTTCATCTCTCGTTACAATATCGGCAGTCTCAGTTTGATTACGACTTTCATCTCTCGTTATAATATCGGCAGTCTCAGTCGGATGATGACTTTCATCTCACGTTATAACATAGGCAGTCTCAGTAGGATTATGACTTTCATCTCTTGTTATAACATCGGCAGTCTCAACTGGATTATGACTTTCATCTCACGTTATAATATCGGCAGTCCCAGTTGGATGATGACTTTCATCTCTTGTTATAACATCGGCAGTCTCAACTGGATTATGACTTTCATCTCACGTTATAATATCGGCAGTCTCAGTCGGATGATGACTTTCATCTCACGTTATAACATCGGCAGTCTCAGTTGGATTATGACTTTCATCTCACGTTATAATATCGGCAGTCTCAGTCGGATGATGACTTTCATCTCACGTTATAACATCGGCAGTCTCAGTTGGATTATGACTTTCATCTCTCGTTATAACATCGGCAGTCTCAGTTGGATTATGACTTTCATCTCATGTTATAACATCGGCAGTCTCAGTTGGATTATGACTTTCATCTCACGTTATAACATCGGCAGTCTCAGTTGGATTATGACTTTCATCTCATGTTATAACATCGGCAGTCTCAGTTGGATTATGACTTTCATCTCTTGTTATAACATCGGCAGTCTCAGTTGGATTATGACTTTCATCTCATGTTATAACATCGGCAGTCTCAACTGGATTATGACTTTCATCTCTTGTTATAACATCGGCAGTCTCAGTTGGATTATGACTTTCATCTCATGTTATAACATCGGCAGTCTCAGTTGGATTATGACTTTCATCTCATGTTATAACATCGGCAGTCTCAGTTGGATTATGACTTTCATCTCTTGTTATAACATCGGCAGTCTCAACTGGATTATGACTTTCATCCCACGTTATAATATCGGCAGTCCCAGTAGGATTGTGACTTTCATCCCACGTTATAATATCGGCAGTCTCAGTAGGATTATGACTTTCATCCCACGTTATAATATCGACAGTCTCAGCAGGATTATGACTTTCATCCCAAGTTATAATCTCGGCAGTCCCAGTTGGATTATGACTTTCATCCCACGTTATAATATCGGCAGTCTCAGTAGGATTATGACTTTCATCCCACGTTATAATATCGACAGTCTCAGCAGGATTATGACTTTCATCCCACGTTATAATCTCGGCAGTCCCAGTTGGATTATGACTTTCATCTCTTGTTATAACATCGGCAGTCTCAACTGGATTATGACTTTCATCTCACGTTAAAATATCGGCAGTCCCAGTTGGATTATGACTTTCATCTTTTGTTATAATATCGGCAGTTGGATTATGACTTTCATCTCTTGTTATAACATCGGCAGTCTCAACTGGATTATGACTTTCATCTCACGTTAAAATATCGGCAGTCTCAACTGGATTATGACTTTCATCTCATGTTATAATCTCGGCAGTCCCAGTTGGATTATGACTTTCATCTCTTGTTATAACATCGGCAGTCTCAACTGGATTATGACTTTCATCTCACGTTATAATATCGGCAGTCTCAGTTGGATTATGACTTTCATCTCACGTTTTAACATCGGCAGTCTCAACTGGATAATGACTTTCATCTCACGTTATAATATCGGCAATCTCAGTTGGATTATGACTTTCATCTCACGTTATAACATTGGAAGTTTCAGTTGGATTATGACTTTCATCTCACGTTATAAACAACGACAGTCTCAGTCGGATTATGACTTTCATCTCACGAAGTAACAACGGCAGTCTCAGTCGGATTATGACTTTCATCTCACGGAATAACAACGGCAGTCTCAGTCAGATAGTGACTTTCATCCCACGAAGTAACATTGGCAGTCTCAGTCGGATTGTGACTTCCATCCCACGTAATAACATCGACAGTCTCAATTGGATTGTGACTTTCATCTCACGTATCAACATCGGCAGTCTTAGTTGGATAATGACTTTCATCTCACGTTATAACATCGGAAGTTTCAGTCGGATTATGACTTTAATCTCTCGTTATAACATCGGCAGTCTTTGCTGGATTATGACTTTCATCTTACATGCTAAAATCGGCAGTCTCAGCTAGATTGTGACTTCCATCTTATGTATAACAACGGCAGTCTCAACATGGTTATGACTATCATTCCACGAAAAAAACAACGACAGTCTCGGTTGGATTATGACTTTTTACTCACGTTAAAACAACGGCTGTCTCAGTTGGATTATGACTTTCATCTCACGTTATAACAACGGCAGTCTCAGTTCTATTATGACTTTCTTCTCACTAATAACAGCGAAAGTCTCAGTTGGATAATAAATTTCATCTCACGTATAACAATGGCAGTCTCAGTTTGATAATGACTTTTTTCTCACGTTTAACAACGGCAGTCTCAGTTGGATAATGACTTTTTTCTCACGTTTAACGACGGCTGTCTCAGTTGGATTATGACTTTTAACTCACGTAAAAACAACGGCTGTCTTAGTTGGATTGTGTCTTTTAACTCACGTAAAAACAACGACATTCTCGGTTGGTTTGTGAGTTTTAACTCACTTAAAAACAACGGCTGTCTCAGTTGGATTATGACTTTCTTCTCACTAATAACAACAGAAGTCTCAGTTGGATTATAAATTTCATCTCACGAATAACAACGGCAGTCTCAGTTGGATTTTAAATTTCATCTCACGTATAACAACGGCTGTCTTAGTTGGATTATGAGTTTCCTTTCACGTATAACAACGGCAGTCTCAGTTGGATAATCACCTTTTTCTCACGTATAACAACGGCAGTCTCAGTTGGATTATGAATTTCTTCTCGCGTATTACAACGGCAGTGTCAGTTGGATTATAATTTTATCTTACGTATAACAACGGCAGTCTCAGTTGGATTATGACTTTCCTCTGACGTATTACAACGGCAGTCGTAGTTTGATAATGATTTTTATTACACGTAATGACTTTCCTCTCACGTATAACAACGGTAGTCTCAGTTGGATTATGACTTTCATCTCACGTTATAACATCGACAGTCTCAACTGGATTATGACTTTCATCTCACGTTATAATATCGGCAGTCTCAGCTGGATTATAACTTTCACCTCACGTTATAACATGGGCAGTCTCAACTGGATTATGACTTTCATCCCACGTTATAATATCGGCAGTTTCAGTTGGATTATGACTTTCATCTCTTGTTATAACATCGGCAGTCTCAACTGGATTATGACTTTCATCTCACGTTATAATATCGGCAGTCTCAACTGGATTATGACTTTCATCTCACGTTATAATATCGGCAGTCTCAGTTGGATTATGACTTTCATCTCACGAAATAACAACGGCAGTCTCAGTTGGATTAAGACTTTCATCTCACGTTATAACATCGGCAGTCTCAACTGGATTATGACTTTCATCTCACGTTATAACATTGGCAGTTTCAGTTGGATTATGACTTTCATCTCACGTTATAACATCGGCAGTCTCAGTTGGATTATGACTTTCATCTCACATATAACATCGACATCTCGGGTAGACACACTTACACATTACATATAAAAATCGGCAGTCTTAGTCTGATTACTATTGTTCATTTTCTGAAATGGTATATATAAATCTGTCCAAGTATAAACCAGATATGTATTTAATACAGAAAGATGTAAAACGTTGAAAGGACTGAGCTAAAACATTAACAATTACTGCTATGGTCAATACAAACAGAATTGGTTTAGTGAGAGCTGGTCGATAAACATTCAGACATGGTTACTGAAGACATATCATCTAAAAAGTGTGTGTGTAAAGCTAGTTCAACACGTGTATGACCAATGAATAGCGATGTTGTTTCCCAATCAGAGTCTAAAGAAGCAGACAAAGAAACGTCACTGTTAATTCGTTTTTCATATTGCAAATTGGACGTAACAGAATTACATGACTTTGTGAAATTGAGGCTACTTTGTGTACATGAGGTAACTTGGTGTATATGTGTTGGTAATTTGGGATACACGAGGTTACTGGGTGTACATGAGGTTACTTGGTGTACATGAGGTTACTTGGTGTACATGAGGTTACTTGGTGTACATGAGGTTACTTATTGCATATGAGGTTACTTGGTGTACATAAGGTAACTGGGTGTACATAATGATACTTGATTTACATTATTTAACTTGGTACACATAAGGTAACTTGATGCGTACATGAGGTTACATGTAGACATGAGTTTATTTGGTATACATGAGGTAACAGGATGTACATGTGGTTCCTTGGTGTACATGAGGTTACTTGGTATACATGTGTAGGTAATATGGGGTACATGAGGTTACTTGGTGTACATGAGGTCACTTGGTGTACATGAGGTTACTTGGTGTACATGAGGTTACTTGGTGTACATGTGTAGTTAATTTGGGGTACTTGAGGTTACATGGTGTACATGAGGTTACTTTGTGTACATGACGATACTGGATGTTCATGAGGTTACTTGGTGTACATGATGTTAATTGGTGTACATGAGGTTACTTGGTGTACATGAGGTTACTTGGTGTACATGAGGTTACTTGGTGTACATGAGGTCACTTTTTGTACATGAGGTTACTTGGTGTACCTGACGTTACTTGGTGTACATGAGGTTACTTGGTGTACATGAGGTCACTTAGTGTACATGACGTTTCTTGGTGTACATGAGGTTAATTAGTGTACATGACGTTACTTGGGGTACATGAGGTTACTTGGTGTACATGAGGTTTGAGGTTACTTGGTGTACATGAGGTTACTTGGTGTACATGATTTAACTTGGTACACATAAGGAAACTTGATGTGTACATGGGGTTATCTGATACACATGAGGTTATTTGGTGTACATGAGGTTACTTGGTGTACATGAGGTTACTTGGTGTACATGATTTAACTTGGTACACGTAAGGAAACTTGATGTGTACATGGGGTTATCTGATACACATGAGGTTATTTGGTGTACATGCGGTAACTTGATGCACATTTGGTGCCTTGGTGTACATGAGGTTATATGATACACATGAGGTTATTTGTTGTACATGCGGTAACTTGATGTACATGTGGTGCCTTGGTGTACATGAGGTTACATGATACACATGAGGTTATTTGGTGTACATGCGGTAACTTGATGTACATGTGGTGCCTTGGTGTACATGAGGTTACATGATACACATGAGGTTATTTGTTGTACATGCGGTAACTTGATGTACATGTGGTGCCTTGGTGTACATGAGGTTACATGATACACATGAGGTTATTTGGTGTACATGCGGTAACTTGATGTACATTTGGTGCCTTGGTGTACATGAGGTTACATGATACACATGAGGTTATTTGTTGTACATGCGGTAACTTGATGTACATTTGGTGCCTTGGTGTACATGAGGTTACATGATACACATGAGGTTATTTGGTGTACATGCGGTAACTTGATGTACATTTGGTGCCTTGGTGTACATGAGGTTATATGATACACATGAGGTTATTTGTTGTACATGCGGTAACTTGATGTACATGTGGTGCCTTGGTGTACATGAGGTTACATGATACACATGAGGTTATTTGTTGTACATGCGGTAACTTGATGTACATGTGGTGCCTTGGTGTACATGAGGTTACATGATACACATGAGGTTATTTGATGTAAATGCGGTAACTTGATGTACATGTGGCGCCTTGGTGTACATGAGGTTATATGATACACATGAGGTTATTTGATGTAAATGAGATAACCGGGTGTACATGTGGTTTCGTTGTTAATTGATGTATTAGTGTTGTTAATGATTTTAACACAAGTGGTAAGTGGAACTACACCTGCCATTTGTCTTGCAAATCGGCCAATTCACGATATAATACATATGAAAATTATTTAGTGTTGTGTGACCCAATCTACACGGCAAGCTCCCCTCAGAACACCTCGGCCATTGTCCATAGAAAACAACATCGAATGTATGCCGTTACATCAGTATAAGTAGTTCGTAAAAAATTAAATAATAGTATTAAAATATTATAGAGTTTTAACTTGAATTTTGTATTACTAAATTTTAATAAATTGCCAATGAAGAATTTTATTGCATAAATGATTTAGACTCCCAAGAGTAGTGTCATCAAGTTTAACTGCCGGATTAAAATTAGTACGTGTTTTATTTACAGATTTCTGACAAAGGTTAACATATACATCCGAGGTAGTTTTCGATAAAAACGGCCGAGGAGCTCCGAATGAGCTCGGAATCAATCGGAACACCTCGGCCATTATCCAATTGAATTGAAGCTTGCCGGAGAAGGCCGAGTGTAACGATTGAGCAACGGAAATGCCATTGTGACTATTCGGCAGTCTATGGTAAGCTCGGGATAAACCTATTTTGTTACGCACTCCAGATTTACGAATGCCTGCCAACTGACAATATTTTATTTCTTTTAAAGTTGATACGGGAATACATCTCTACATGTTTAAAAATATGGTTATATGTGAAAATAGAAGGATTTTTAATAAGCAAGGTCGTAACAGTGCTTAACTTTAAGATATCGTGTTAAATATCAGTTTGAAATTGATCGATCTGTTGGTTTTCTTGTATCAACGGAGTACAAAACAATTTACTTCCTAGTTACAAAATAAACAGAAAATGACTGTCTAAGATAGTTTGTGAGTCATTTTTAAAATCTATGTATGAAATGGCTTCTAATTTTGATTCATCCATTCAGAGGGGCGGTGATTTCATCCATGATTTTTCTTGCTCTCCGTGTGAAGAGAACGGATTTAACACCGAAGCTCACCATTATTGTACTAAATGCACAATATATTACTGCCAAAACTGTGTTTCAAAACATAACGTATTATATAAGAAGCACGCGGTGCTCGGCCGGAAGGACGTGAAGAAATGGGAGGCTGCCCCAGGAGTGGTGGACGCCCTGGAGAGATGCGGGATGCACCCGGGGGAGGCACTGAAGCTGGTATGCGGTGACCATGACCAGTTGTGTTGTCCTGTGTGTGTCGCTGTGGACCACAGGTATGTTGGAAATATGACAAGGTTAAGGTGCACAACATAGGTTCATGCAAAATTTTATTATTATTATTATTACTAATTATCGCATTTTTCGCGTCAACCTTTATTATGAGCCTTTGCTGTTATTCGTGTGCCGCCCTGGACCACAGGTTTGAAGGAAGAAAACTTCAATAATTTTAAAGGTGCACAACATAGGGTTATGAAAATATTTTATTGTTTTTATATATTATTATTTTTAACTTATTCGACTGTTCATGATTAAAACAAAAAAAGGCTTATTATTGTGTACATTTTACAAAAATATTAGTCTTTCAACATACAAATGGTGATTTCAATTAATAGCTACGTGGCCGCAAATTCCCCAGTTAACAATCACTGAATCTGTACACAAATCAGTTTTTTTCGGTTTTGATCAATCAAGTCAAATTAATGAACCATAATAGTTAATTAAAAATTAAAAGAAAATCATTTTTTGCATCCACCTATGCTGTGCGCCTTTAAAACACAAAACGGTAACTTATCTATACGTAATTGCGTCAAATTTAAATCATTTTCTTAAACATTGTCCGATGTAAGCAAGGTCATATTCAGTTTATGCAGAACTGATAACAACTGTTTCACAACTTTTATGTTTCAGACAATGTTCCAAAATCCATCCCATTCCAGATGTAGCAAAAGGTATTCAGAGAAATACTGAGTTTCAACAAATTCCAAAGAAGATAGCTGAACTTGAAAAGCAATTCGAGCTGATGAAAGAAGCAAGAATGAAGAATACGACATCTCTGAAAAAGACGCGGGCAACCATTTCTGATGAATTAAAAACCATTCGTAAAAAGATCAACGAAATCCTTGACAAGATTGAGAAGGCAACTTTACAGGACTTGGACGGAATAATAGGTGAACTTGAAAAAAATATAAAGAAAGATATCGAAACTTGTGATAAAATGACTATTGAACTGCAAAACATGATTGCCGCTTTTCAAACAAAATCAAAATCAAGCGAGTCAAAATCATATATTGCGTACAGAAAGAGCCAGGATATGATTTCACAAGCAAACGATCATCTTCGTGGCATATCCACCATTGAGTGTTACAATGTAACATTTCAAGCCAATAACCTTATCGAAGAACTTTTATCTTCAATAAAGACGTTTGGAGCGATTGAAGAACAAACTGTTACGACCAAACAGCGAGAAGGTCCCCTTTTCGGTCCAAACCACGTCTTCAGTGTTGACTTTATTTCATTAATGCTACGAAAGGGAACTTCGTTACTAGGAGGACGTTAAGCTTCACGCATTTATGTTTTTCCGCAACTCACTATGGCGGCCAGCTTTACATCTCCTCCAATAACGCACTGTACGTCTACACGATGTCGGGAAAGAAGGTGAAGATGCTGTACGAGGACACGTTTGGGTATAGGACGGTGTGGAAATGTGCCATCAGTAACGACGGGAAGACAATCTTCATCATAAATTTCAGTCAACACCAACTGATCACCCTGGACAACAAGGGCAACAAGCTTGCCTTACTCACTGACCCTGACATGAAACATCCTAACGGAGTACACGTGACATCTGCTGGACACGTGTTCGTCTGCTGCTGTGGCTCCAACACAGTGCTGCAGGTTGACAAAGACGGGAAGAAAAAGTTGGCCACCCTGGCAAGCAGAGAAAACGAACTATACGATCTATTTTTCAGCAGCCGAACTTCATCTATGATTGTTGGTGGATATAAAAACACTCCTCTTGTTATCAAGTTAAATTAAAACTCAAAACGTTCAATGTTGCATTTGGTACTATCGACTTGGGATCTTCCTTATTGTTGTTGCAAAGTATATTGTAGTATTGTCAAACATGTATATAATTGTTTTGTTTAGACCGCATGGTATAAGTAATATGATATGAATCCAAAAGCATCTTGTGAATACTTATATTTTATCATATTTTGGACAATTTATATCCCACAAACTATGTGAAATATTATATATATGTATATGTTCTATTTGATGAATGTAGACTGTTCAATGTTCGTGTATTTATATATAACACCGTCATATTGACTTATTCAATTTAAATATAATGAAGATTTACTTGCATAATATACACATAGGTGAATTGCAATAAAAAATAATAAAACAATCTCTTTATTGAATGTCAGAGATATGGTTCACGTGAACGATCAGAAAATCATCTTTTGAAAAATGCATACTAAATTTCAAACGTATACTGAAATTAATTTCGAAGGACATATTCTCAAGAACACAAACCAAAAGCACAACATACATACCACGTATAACATCGACAGTCTCGGTTAGATTGAGACTTACATTTCACGTAAAACATCGGCAGACAAGGTTAGATTGACACTTACATCTCACATATAACATCGAAAGTTTTGGTAATATTTAGACTGACATCTCACGTGTTACATCGCCAGTCTCCGTTGGACTGGGACTTACATTTCACGTGTTACATCGCCAGTCTCCGTTCGACTGGGACTAACATTTCATTTCACGTGTTACATCGACAGTCTCCGTTGCACTGGGACTTACATCCCACGGTTATCATCTACAGACTCCGTTACACTAGGACTTACATTTCACGTGTTACATCGACAGTCTCCTTTGGACTGGGACTAACATCTCACGTGTTACATCGCCAGTCTCCGTTCGACTGGGACTAACATTTCATTTCACGTGTTACATCGACAGTCTCCGTTTGACTGGGACTTACATCTCACGTGTTACATCGCCAGTCTCCGTTGCACTGGGACTTACATCTCACGTGTTACATCGCCAGTCTCCGTTGCACTATGACTTACATCTCACATGTTACATCTACAGTCTCCGTTGCACTAGGACTTACATCCCACGTATATCATCTACAGACTCCGTTACCCTAGGACTTACATCTCACGTGTTACATCGCCAGTCTCCGTTACACTAGGACTTACATCCCACGGTTATCATCTACAGTCTCCGTTTGAATGGGACTTATATCTCACGTGTTACATTGACAGTCTCGGTTAGATTGAGACTTTCATCCCACATATAAAATCGTCAGTTTCAGCTGGACTGCGACTGCTGATACACTTGAATGGTAGGTGCATCTCAGTCCAGTATGAACCACGCAAGTAGTTTTGTTAAACAAAACAAGTAAAATGGTGAGAACTCAAACATCAAGATATGACAGTTACAAACATAATATGTTTAGAATAATAGTGTTGTTAAAAGTGAAACTTTTCCTTTACTGAAGATGGATCATTCTTTTATTTTTTAAGAAAGTGTAGTGTTTATTTAAAGCGAAAAGTAATTGAACAACTTACAAGAAATTATTCCTTTATTGAAGATAGATAATTTATTGTTAAATTATGTAGAGTTTACTTACAGCTTCTTGTTATTAGTTATGTTTTTTTTATTTACTTCAGCTGAAACCGTCCACAAGCTTAATTTAATTTTAACATATTACAACATTATATTTATCATTCTCGTTGGCACAGTGTTACACGAGGGTGTGGTCTTGTGTTGTGGGGGATACCGGCTTACTCGGAGGAAACCTACTTGTCCGGCTTTGTGACCACATGCTAAACTGACATGCGCCCAGGCCGAGAATCGAGCCCAGGTCGCTCCGGTTGAGAAAGGCTAACATAGGCTAACCACTGCGCTAACCGAACAACCTAAAACAGAAGCTGGCCAGTGTTTCTATAATTTATAATTATTTTTTAACATCCAAAATGCTTAGTTGTAATATTATGTTTGATACGTCTTATGCTTATATATAATTCTTTCTATACACTGTAAAGCTTCACTTGAAATGATACCTACATAAAACGCGGTTTCCTGGCCGTGATATCAGGTAGGGAGACCTGATTTCAGAGAGGGACAGATGATTTTAGTAAGATAAATCTTATTCAATAGGGGAATAATAGTTTATTGAAGGACACCTGATTTCAGGAAGAAATATTTGCTTTCAGGAAGGGGCACATGCTTTCAGGAAGGGACACCTGCTTTCAGGAAGGGATATATTATTTCAGGAAAGGACATATGGTTCAAGGTAAAGAGACATGATTTCGCGGAGGGACACATGATTTCAGGAGAGGACATATGATTTCAGGAAGGGACACCTAATTTCAGGAAGAGACAATTAATTTCAGAAAAAGAAAGATGATTTCAGGAAAAGACACATGATTTTAGAAACGGACACATGATTTCAGGAAAAGACAGATGATTACAGAAACGTACACATAATTTCAGGAAGAGACAGATGATTTTAGAAACAGAAACAAGATTTTAGGAAGAGACACATGATTTCAGGAGGGGACACATGCTTTCAGAAAAAGATACCTGCTTTCAGAAACAGACACATGATTTCAAGAAGGGACACATGCTTTCAGGAAAGGGCACATGCTTTCAGTAAGGGAAGCATTATGACAGGAGGGAAGTCATAGTTTCTAAAAGTAACAAATGCTTTTAGGAAGAAACACTTGATTTTAGAAAGGGACACATGGGACATTTTTTCAGAAAGGAACACTTAATTTCAGACAAAGAACAATGACTTTATGAGGGGACACATGATTTCAGGAAGGGACACATGATTTCAGAAGGAGAAACATGATTTCAGGAAGAGACACATGATTTCGGTAGGGGACACATGATTTCTGGAAGAGGCACATACTTTTAGGAGAGGAAACATGATTTCAGGAGGAAACTTATGATATCAGGAAGGGACAGATGATTTCAGGAGGGGACACGTGGTTTCAGGAAGAGATACATGATTTCAGGAGAGGACACGGGACTTCAGGAAGAGACATATGATTTCAGGAGGGGCACATGATTTTAGGAAGAGACACATGATTACAGGAGGGGACACATTATCTCAGGAAGGGACACGTGATTTCAGGAGGGAACTCATGATTACTGGAGGGGATACATGATTGCAGGAGAGGACACATTCTTTCAGGAGGGGACACATGCTTTAAGGAGAGGACATATGATTTCAGGAGGGGACACATGATTACAGGAGGGGACATTTGATTTCAGGAAGGGACACATTATGACAGGAGGAAAGTCATAGTTTTTGAAAGGTACAAATGCTTTTAGGAAGAAACATTTGATTTTAGAAAGGGACACATGGGACATGATTTCAGGAAGGAACACTTGATTTCAGGAATAGAAAAATGATTTTAGGAGAAGACACATGCTTTCAGGAATGGACACATGATTACATGAGGGGGCACACGTTTTCAAGAAGAGACACATTATTTCAGGAGAGGACACATGATTTCAGGGGGAGACACATGCTTTCTGGAGGGGACACATGATTTCAGGAAGAGACACATGATTTCAGGAGGTGACATATGATTTCAGGAGGAGACACCTGACTTCAGGAAGAGACACATGATTTCAGTAGGGGACACATGATTTCAGGAAAAGACACATACTTTTAGGAGAGGATACATGATTTCAGGAGGAAACTTATGATATCAGGAATGGACAGATGTGATTTCAGGAGGGGACACGTGGTTTCAGGAAGAGACACATGATTTCAGGAGAGGACACGTGATTTCAGAAGTGAACTCATGGTTTCAGGAAGGGACAAATGATTTTAGGAGGGGACACATGATTTCAGGAATAGACATATGATTTCAGGAGGGGCACATGATTTCAGAAAGAGACACATGATTATAGGAGGGGATACATGATTTCAGGAAGGGACACGTGATTTCAGAAGGGAAATCATGATTACAGGAGGGGACACAGGATTTTTAGTAGAGGAAACATGATTTCAGGAGGGTACAACTGTTTTCAGGAGAGAACATATGATTTCAGGAGGGGACACATGAATACAGGTGCGGACACATGATTTCAGGAAGGGACATATTATGACAGGAGGGAATTCATAGTTTTCGAAAGTAACAAATGCTTTTGGGAAGAAACATTTGATTTTAGAAAGGGAAACATGGTACATGATTTCAGGAAGGAACACTTGATTTCAGGAATAGAGAAATGATTTTTGGAGAAGACACATGCTTTCAGGAATGGACACATGATTAAATGAGGGGGCACACGATTTCAAGAAGAGACACATGATTTCAGGAGAGGACACATGATTTCAAGAAGAGACATATGCTTTCTGGAGGGGACACATGATTTCAGGAAGAGACACATGATTTCAGGAGGGGATACATGATTTCAGGAAGAGACACGTGATTTAAGGAGGTAACTCATGATTACAGGAGGGGACACAGGATTTCAGTAGAGGAAACATGATTTCAGGAGGGTACACCTGTTTTCAGGAGAGAACATATGATTTCAGGAGGGGACACATGAATACAGGAAGAGACACATGATTTCAGAAGGGGACTTCAGATTTCAGGAAGAGACACATGATTTCATTAGGGGACACATGATTTCAGTAGGGGACTCATTATTTCAGGAGGGGACACAGGATTTCAGTAGAGAAAACATGATTTCAGGAGGGTACACCTGCTTTCAGGAGGGGACACATGAATACAGGAGGGGACACATGATTTCAGGAAGGGACACATTATGACAGGAGGGAAGTCATAGTTTTTGAAAGTAACAAATGCTTTTAGGAAGAAACATTTGATTTTAGAAAGGGAAACATGGTACATGATTTCAGGAAGGAACACTTGATTTCAGGAATAGAGAAATGATTTTTGGAGAAGACACATGCTTTCAGGAATGGACACATGATTAAATGAGGGGGCACACGTTTTCAAGAAGAGACACATGATTTAAGGAGAGGACACATGATTTCAAGAAGAGACATATGCTTTCTGGAGGGGACACATGATTTCAGGAAGAGACACATGATTTCAGGAGGGGACACATGATTTCAGGAAGAGACACATGATTTCAGGAGGGGACACATGATTTCAGGAAGAGACACATGCTTTCTGGAGTGTACACATGATTTCAGGAAGAAACACATGATTTCAGGGGGGGACACATGATTTCAGGAAGAGACACATGCTTTCTGGAGGGGACACATGATTTCAGGAAGAGACACATGATTTCAGGAGGGGACACATGATTTCAGGAGGGGACATTAGTTTCAGGAAGAGACACATGATTTCATTAGGTACACATGATTTCAGTAGGGGACTCATTATTCAGGAAGGGACACATGCTTTCAGGAGGGGACACATGATTAAAGTAGGGGACTCATTATTTCAGGAAGAGACAAATGATTTCAGGAAGAGACAGATGATTTCAGGAAGGGACACATGATTTCAGGAAGAGACACATGATTTTAGGAAGTATGTTGGATTATACCATTTCAATGTATAATTATTTTATTTTTATCAAGATTGATTCTTGATAAATTCAAGCTTTAATTTCATTCATGTTATTTTAACTTTATAAATATATTATATATTTTAAAGCTTTACTCTCACAGATTGACCGTTTTGATATTTTTTTGTGCTGGAATGACACATGATTTCAGGAATATACATATGATTTCAGGAGGGGCACATGATTTCAGGAAGAGACACATGATTACAGGAGGGGATACATGATATCAGAAGGGACTCGTGATTTCTGGAGGGGACACATGCTTTCAGGAAGAGACACATGATTTCAGGAGGGGACACATGATTTCAGGAGGGGACATTAGTTTCAGGAAGAGACACATGATTTCATTAGGGGACACATGATTTCAGTAGGGGACTCATTATTCAGGAAGGAACACATGCTTTCAGGAGGGGACACATGATTAAAGTAGGGGACTCATTATTTCAGGAAGAGACAAATGATTTCAGGAAGAGACAGATGATTTCAGGAAGGGACACATGATTTCAGGAAGAGACACATGATTTTAGGAAGTATGTTGGATTATACCATTTCAATGTATAATTATTTTATTTTTATCAAGATTGATTCTTGATAAATTCAAGCTTTAATTTCATTCATGTTATTTTAACTTTATAAATATATTATATTTTTTAAAGCTTTACTCTCACAGATTGACCGTTTTGATATTTTTTTGTGCTGGAATGACACATGATTTCAGGAATATACATATGATTTCAGGAGGGGCACATGATTTCAGGAAGAGACACATGATTACAGGAGGGGATACATGATATCAGGAAGGGACTCGTGATTTCAGGAGGAAACTCATGATTACAGGAGATTGACCGTTTTGTCATTTTTTGTACTGGAATGAACCAATGCTTGCGTTAATATCCGATCAACGGTACTAAAAGACTACTGGCAAAAGATATATTTACACATTTCTTGTTTACGTTAAAAAATGATGTCTTATGCCGAAAATTTGTAATTCTTAAAGCGTTAGTAACGCTTTTAGCCATACAATATAAATTTTCGAACGAAAAAAGGAATGCGATGGTATTCAATATGCGTTTTAAGTCAATCTTATGGTCATACATCATTGACTTCATTCACTGTATATGTCCGTTATTTAAACCGAGCAATCCGATTAGCTACATCGTTCTAAGATCTATTTAAGACCAGTATGAATATCACCCCTAGGGCGGTATTCATAAATCTTCCTAAGTCACTTCCTAACTTAAGTCACTTTCCTTATTTTAGAATCTCTTTAGTCATAGGTTATAAAAAGGATTTTTCCAGAAGTCATTTTTTTATTGAATTTATTGAAGAAAAAAAATACTTTGATTTCAGAAATACTAATAAATATATTTGAATTTGACTTTATTTTTTTTAGAAATCAACTTAAGTAACAGATAACTGTACTGGTCATTTTCTGGCTTAACCCTTTCACTGCCAATGCTTAAATTACCAAATGACGTCGCCTGTGCCAAACGTGTAATTTAGCGCATTTCAAGAACGTCGCAAATTAGGAAATAAACGTATCAGTATGACATGCGTTCAATAATCTTCGTTTCCGCTTCTCTTAAGCGATTGTTTTTTTTAAAAAAGGATAGAGGTTAACTGTTTTGTTAATTGAATGACAGGGAAACTTATGTAGTACCGGTGTAGTAATGAGTCATTATTTACCTGTTTTATTATATCATGTTTTATCCATTATACTTATGTGTTAAATTACATTTCTTATAAAGAAAATCATTTGCAGAATATATTTGTTCTTATTAGTACTATTCCTCTTGTTTTTATCATAAGTATTACATTAGACTTTTAACAACTTTTAATTGAAAATTGAACGTGATGTGAAGCTGTCAAAGATTCGTCATATGGCGCATTCCAAGAACGTCGCTTTATTTGTGCCGCGGCTTGTAAATAGGCACTGACAACTTCATTACAACATTATTTAGTATAATACAAATCCTTTTAACAGAATGGATGCGTTTACAGGGTAAACTTCATAAAAATCATAACTTTGAAGTGATTCGGCTATACGAACTTATATATAAGCGATACGAAATAAATATTCATATGTTTATGTTACCCTTCTTCAAGGCCTATACACTAGAAAAGCCATAAATTATACTGATTAGTTACTTGTCAACAACAAAAGGGTGACGTGATTAACAATTTAGTTAGGGCATAAATGAAAACATGCATGAAGGAATGCATGAATGAATGAATGGATGAACGAACGAACGAGCGAACGAACAAAATAACAAAATAACAAACGAACGTTCGAATGAAAAAATGAATGTATAACTGAATGAATGAATGAATGAATGAATGAATGAATGAATGAATGAATGAATGAATGAATGAATGAATGAATGAATGAATGAATGAATGAATGAATGAATGAATTAATGAATTAATTAATTAACTAATTAATTAATTAATTATTTAATTAATGAATAAATAAATTCATGAATAAATGATGGAATGAATGATGGAATGAGTGAATGAATGAATTAATGAATGAATAAATGAATGAATTAATGAATGGAGTATCGTGATAACGTTTGATTTACCAACACACACACAACCAAGAAGCACCACTAGCCGAGTTCGCACTCTGTTCACATGCGCTTCACCATGTTGGCGTCGGTGGACCTGTTGGGCATACGCAAGTTCTTCCATGTTATTCCAAAAACGCTCCTATTCTACTGATCTCGGAACTGTTTGATGACACAGTAAGCATCCAGCGCCATCCAAAATACTATATTGAGTACCAATTTTTCCACACCTGAAACTCAAGTAATAAACCATTATTCAACTACGTGTATGTCGTTTTTATATCTGATTATTAGTAACATTGTCGAAATAGCTCAATGAAATGCATTGAGTCTTAACAGCCAACCGTGAATATCACCTATGCGGCTTATTTTTGCAGCAAATTAATAATCCACAACAGTCCATATTTCAGATAACTTTCAAACGGTCAAAGGAAAAATGTTTTGCATTAAAGTATGTTTGTTTGTTTTTTAACAAGGACAATTATTCATACCTTAATTGTTTTTGTCCAGCGTTGTAAAAACTCATGAGCATGTCTCCCTGATCTACGCCGCCCATGTGTGTATTGTAATGCCGGACCACAGCTGGCTTGCCGTTGCCATCATCTCTGGTCGTCACTGCTGTAGTCAAAAGCCGGCTTCTGTCTGTCGTAGTCTCAGAATGCGGCCACGAGTAAAGAGCCCTGCTTGGCATATACTGATAAGAACATGTACATGCAATACACTTAGACAACCTGACAAATTTGCATATAGATAATACGCACATCGATCGAGTGATTTATTGATAAATGACTGTTTGGGAAAAAGTCGAGATAAACTTTTATGTTTGAACAAAAATCTCATGAGCGTATATAAATGCAAACAATGCATTGATAAACAATATATAACGTAAATTATAAAAAGTTTATTTCGATGTAAGTATACATTAGGCATGTGCAGCTATTTGAACATCAGACGTTTTCGCTTCAATGTTTTATATCTTGGATAAAACGAGATATCTCACTTGTAACATACGTATAACGCTGCATAAGCTGCTTAGCTAGATAAAGGCTACAGTTAAAGCTACCCACTACCACATGGTAGCCACGATGCAGGAAGTGACACACGGACATCAGAGATTTCACAACAGCAGTACCCAGACGACCGGCCTGCAGGGGATCAAAGGTTTTACCGAGATACGTCTTCATGTAAAGTATGTATCCTGCAAGAGTATCAACACAAGTTGAAAACTGATTCAAATATACGTGTTGACATCAATGTAATAATTCTAACGGATGACTAGAATTGTATCATGTGATCTCCTAAACCTACTTGACTTTCATGTATATTATTATTGGTTTCGACAAAATCTTTTAGTCTGTTATTGTTTACGTAATTTAACAATAACCCCATACAACCAAGCACAGTAATAGTTCGATAGTTTCCAGGTTTTTCTGGGTCACCCTTATTTAAAAAAGCACGATTAATTACTCCAACAGCCCATGATCGAGGATGAACCTTGTTAGCACATGGTTCATCAGATATTAAAGGGCTACACTCCGTATGATGAAATAGCATTTTGTTTGTCGAAAACTGACATAAACTTGGTATCGATGTGTACAATGCATTGAAACTTACTAACTGAAGTACCACATAGTTTACAATTAATTTATTTTTCGCAGTTGTTTATTTGTATTTTTCCATTAAAAAGATTACTGAAATGTCAAGTCAAGTCAACACATTTATTTACTCAAAATAATGCACAACATGATAAAATTGAAGTAATTGATATAGATAATACAATTCAGAGGCTCAAATTGAGTATTCAAAGACATAACATACATTCAAGTGTATCAAATATTTAAAGGCCAGATTGTCCTATTTAACAGAATAAATATGTATCATTGGATTCAAGCAGTGTTTTAGTTTACGAATTATAAAAAGGATTAAGTACAATGGGAGAGTCAACTAATATACGCAAAAATATCTTAGATAATTAAGAACAGTAATGTTTTAACGAATTTATTTAAGAATAGCAGATACCATTTTAAAAATATTCAAAAAATCCTTTTTATTAGATGTGTTTACCAACTGTTCAAGTTTATATGTGTTTGAATGTCTGTTAAAATATGGTTTTATATACTGCTTACGCTCGTTATCAAAATGTTACACTCGACTAAAAAAATGGAATTCATCCCCGAGTTTGCTCCATTTTGGCATTTCCTTTCATTGACTGGTATTCTATTCCAATTGCCCAATTGGTAGTCTGTGGTTCCTTGTTCTAAACTTGATAAGTGGATATAATAATGATGTTGGTGTTAAATGAAGATAAAATGCGGAAATGACGTCGTTATAACAAGTTTTAAAAAATGACGCTCTTATATATTTTAACAAAAAGTAAGTTATTTTAACGTTATTTTTTAAGCAATATTCAAAAAATATTATCAAACGATGTCAAATTAAATTTCGAGTCTCATGGTACAATTTTCATCTAGATGGTTTGTGGGAACTTGGAAAACTTTAAATTGCTTTGACGTCGGCGCAAGAAATCGAGTAACAAAGATGAGAAAGACGGAACTTTAACTTAAAAGATGGGAAACCATTAGTGAACACATCATTTGCCAACAACCATACCGTTTATGACAAATTCAACAAAGGTTGTCCGGTTAGCGCAGTGGTTAGCGCACTCCCGGCCCGGGCGCATGTGAGTTTGGTTAGCACAAATTCAACAAAGTCGAACAACAATTCCACATGAGATATAATGTTATCGCTTAATAGTGTTCGGAACCCGGCGTAGAAATTACCGAAGAGGGAATTACCAGCCTAATAAAAGGAAGAGTTAATTTTTTACTTCAAATGTATTTAAAAGCAGTGGAATACAACGATACCAACCAGCCTAAAACAACACATAAGTATTCTCCAGCCGAAAAAAACACTTGTCAACTGTTTCGACTCATCAGAAAATAGTATTTTCACATTTGAAATTCTTTCGTACCTTTCGCCCCCAGTGGTTGAAGTGACACCCAGCCATTTTGTTTCATTAATGAGAACTATCAAAAACCTTCAGAAGTATTCTGCCAAGGTTACTCCAAGATATATTTTTCTCGTGTTCCTTCTTCTAAGTGGTGACGTGCACCCGCGCCCTAGACCTATTGAACAGGACAAGTATGCTGAGAACTCAAAATCCTCATATATTAAGAAAGGGAGACAACCTAGATATCCTTGTTCAGTTTGTAGAAAAGGTGTAACTGTTCGTAGTCAAGCTGTCAACTGTGATTTTTGTGAAACCCGTACACATATAAGATGCTCTGGTTATATTGGTGATTCCAACTACTCAAACGTATGCAAATCTAATGGATCTTTCTATTTCACTTGTCGGATATGTACTTTTAAATTATTACCTTTTTTTTATTTTTGTGATGACTTACACGATATTCATGATAGAATTCTGTCAGATTTACATGACAATAGGGAGTTTTACTGAATCGTGTAGTAATTTTAACTGTTTTGAACTTGAATGACTTCATTTTATTCATTTCAACATACGATCACTATTACCAAAGTTGCCAGAAGTGAGATATTTAATATCAAAGTATAGAATTGCAGCCATAGCGTTTTCAGAGACCTGGCTGGACAATTCAGTTATGGTCTTGAAAATTAAAATTCAAGGATAGAATGTGATCAGAAACAAACATATTTTGTTGATATTTTTTTAAATGTTTTATCTATGGTTAGATCTGACACAGAATGGTACATCCTTGGTGATTTTAATATTTGTTGTTTTTTGCCAAGTAATTAGCTCTTTTTAAAAGGTTTGAACAAGTTCTAAATATCTTTAATTTAAAACAGATCATAAATGACCCTACCAGAATCTTGGAGTCCTCCTCTTCTATGTTAGATCACATTTTATGTAGCCATCAAGACAACATTGTTCAGTCTGGTACTCTTCCGATAGGTCTCAGTGATCATTTGCCTGTATTCTAATGATGTTGTGATTTAGTACAGATATAATCCCTTATACTTGGTTAATCAGTCTGTGATATAACTGTATGTGATATTTGGTTTGTTACTATGAAATATATATATATATATATACAGACATCCAAACACATATAAACTTGAACAGTTGGTAAACACATCTAATAAAAAGGATTTTTTGAATATTTTTAAAATGGTTTCTGCTATTTTTAAATAAATTCCTTAAAACATTACTGTTCTTAATTATCTAAGATATTTTTGCGTATAATAGTTGACTCTCCCATTGTACTTAATCCTTTTTATAATTCGTAAAATAAAACACTGCTTGAATCCAATGATACATATTTATTCTGTTAAATAGGACTATCTGTCTTTAAATATTTGATACACTTATATGTATGTTATGTCTTTGAATACTCAATTTGTGTCTCTGAATTGTATTATCTATATCAATTACTTCAATTTTATCATGTTGTGCATTATTTTGAGTAAATAAATGTGTTGACTTGACTTGACATTTCAGTAATCTTTTTAATGGAAAAATACAAATAAACAACTGCGAAAAATTAATTAATTGTAAACTATGTGGTACTTCAGTTAGTAAGTTTCAATGCATTGTATACATCGATACCAAGTTTATGTCAGTTTTCGACAAAAAAAATCTATTTCATCATACGGAGTGTAGCCCTTTAATATCTGATGAACCATGTGCTAACCTCGATCATGGGCTGTTGGAGTAATTAATCGTGCCTTTTTTAAATAAGGGTACCCAGAAAAACTTGGAAACTATCGAACTATTACTGTGCTTGGTTGTAATTACGTAAACAATAACAGACTAAAATATTTTTTTATCGAAACCAATAATAATATACTTTAAAGTCAAGTAGGTTTAGGAGATCACATGATACAATTCTAATCATCCGTTAGGAGTATTACATTGATGTTAACACGTATATTTGAATCCGTTTTCAACTTGTGTTGATACTCTTGCAGGATACATACTTCACATGAAGACGTATCTCGGTAAAACCTTTGATACCCTGCAGGCCGGTCATCAGGGTACTGCTGTTGTGAAATCTCTGATGTCCGTGTGTCACTTCCTGCATCGTGGCTATCATGTGGTAGTGGGTAGCTTTAACTGTAGTCTTGATCTAGCTAAGCAGCTTATGCAGCGCTATACGTATGTTACAAGTGAGATATCTCGTTTTATCCAAGATATAAAACATTGAAGCGAAAACGTCTGATGTTCAAATAGCTGCACATACTTGATGTATACTTACATCGAAATTAACTTTTTTTTATAATTTACGTTATATATTGTTTATCAATGCATTGTTTGCATTTATACACGCTCATGAGATTTTTGTTCAAACACAAAAGTTTATCTCGACTTTTTCCCAAACAGTCATTTATCAATAAATCACTCGATCGATGTGCGTATTATCCATATGCAAATTTGTCAGGTTGTCTAAGTGTATTGCATGTACATGTTCTTATATCAGGAACTCTGAGAAGCAATTGACCAATGCCTAAAATGGTGAAAAATGCAAAACCGGCCCCATGGACCACATTATATGCCAAGCAGGGCTCTTTACTCGTGGCCGCATTCCGAGACCACGACAGACAGAAGCCGGCTTTTGACTATAGCAGTGACGACCAGAGATGATGGCAACGGCAAGCCAGTTGTGGTCCGGCATTACAATACACATATGGGCGGCGTAGATCAGGGAGACATGCTCATGAGTTTTTACAACGCTGGACAAAAACAATTAAGGTATGAATAATTGTCCTTGTTAAAAAACAAACAAACATACTTTAATGCAAAACATTTTTCCTTTGACCGTTTGAAAGTTATCTGAAATATGGACTGTTGTGGAATATTACTTTGTTGCAAAAATAAGCCGCATAGGTGATATTCACGGTTGGCTGTTAAGACTCAATGCATTTCATTGAGCTATTTCGACAATGTTACTAATAATCAGATATAAAAACGACATACACGTAGTTGAATAATGGTTTATTACTTGAGTTTCAGGTGTGGAAAAATTGGTACTCAATATAGTACTTTGGATGGCGCTGGATGCTTACTGTGTCATCAAACAGTTCCGAGATCAGTAGACTGGGAGCGTTTTTGGAATAACGTGGAAGAACTTGCGTATGCCCAAAAGGTCCACCAACACCAACATGGTGACGCGCATGTGAACAGAGTGGTGCTTCTTGGGGGGAAGGGGGGAAGTAAATCAAACGTTATCACGATACTCCATTCATTAATACATTCATTTATTCATTCATTCATTCATTCAATCATTTATTCCATCATTTATTCATGAATTTATGTTTACATTCATTCATCATTCATTCATTCATTCATTCATTCATTCATTCATTCATTCATTCATTCATTCATTCATTCATTCATTCATTCATTCATTCATTCATTCATTCATTCATTCATTCATTCATTCATTCCATCATTTATTCATTCATTCATTCATTCATTCATTCATTCATTCATTCATTCATTCATTCATTCATTCATTCATTCATTCATTCATTCATTCATTCATTCATTCGAACGTTCTTTTGTTATTTCGTTATTTTGTTCGTTCGCTCGTTCGTTCATTCATCCATTCATCCATTCATGCATTTTTTCATTTATGCCCTAATTAAATTGTTAAACACGTCAACCTTTTGTTGTTGACAAGTAACTAATCAGTATAATTTATGGCTTTTCTATTGTATAGGCCTTGAAGAAGAGTAACATAAGGATAAAACATGATATAATAAAACAGGTAAATAATGACTCATTACTACACCGGTACTACATAAGTTTCCCTTTCATTCAATTAAAAACTCAGTAAACCTCTATCCTTTTTTTAAATGACCACAGTGGTTACAATCGCTTAAGAGAAGCGAAAACGAAGATTATTGAACGTATGTCATACTGATGACGTTTATTTCCTAATTTGCGACGTTCTTGAAATGCGCTATATTACACGTTTGGCACAGGCGATGTCATTTGGTAATTTCAGCGTTGACAGTGAAAGGGTTAAGCCAGAGAATGACAAATACAGTTACCTGTAACTTAAGTTGATTTCTAAAAAAAATCAAAGTCAAATTCAAATATATTTATTAGTATTTTTGAAATCAAAGTATATTTGTTTCCAATAATTTCAATAAAAAATGATTTTTGGAAAATTCGTTTTTATTACCTATGACTAAAGAGATTCTAAAATAAGAAGAGTGACTTAAGTTAGGAAATGACTGAGGAAGTTTTATGAATACCGCCCCAGGGGTGATATTCATACTGGTCTTAAATAGATCTTAGAACGATGTAGCTAATCGGATTGCTCGGTTTAAATAACGAACATATACATATATACACATATACAGTTAAAATAACATAAATGAAATTAAAGTTTGAATTTATCAAGAATCAATCTTCAAAAAAAATAAAATAATTATACATTGAAATGGTATAATCCAACATACTTCCTAAAATCATGTGTCTCTTCCTGAAATCATTTGTCTCTTCCTGAAATAATGAGTCCCCTACTTTAATCATGTGTCCATTCCTGAAAGCATGTGTCTCTTCCTGAAATAATGAGTCCCCTACTGAAATCATGTGTCCCCTAATGAAATCATGTGTCTCTTCCTGAAATCTAAAGTTCCCTCCTGAAATCATGTGTCCCCTTCTGAAATCATGTGTCTCTTCCTGAAATCATGTGTCCCCTCCAGAAAGCATATGTCTCTTCTTGAAATCATGTGTCCTCTCCTGAAATCGTGTGCCCCCTCATTTAATCATGTGTCCATTCTTGAAAGCATGTGTCTTCTCAAAAAATCATTTCTCTATTCCTGAGATCAAGTGTTCCTTCCTGAAATCATGTACCATGTGTCCCTTTCTAAAATCAAAGGTTTCTTCCTAAAAGCATTTGTTACTTTCAAAAACTATGACTTCCCTCCTGTCATAATGTGTCCCTTCCTGAAATCATGTGTCCCCTCCTGTATTCATGTGTCCCCTTCTGAAATCATATGTCCTCTCCTGAAAGCAGGTGTACCCTCCTGAAATCATGTTTCCTCTACTGAAATCCTGTGTCCCCTCCTGTAATCACGTGTCCCTTCCTGAAATCATGTATCCCCTCCTGTAATCATGTGTCTCTTCCTGAAATCATGTGCCCCTCCTGAAATCATATGTCTATTCCTGAAATCATGTGTCCCCTCCTAAAATCATTTGTCCCTTCCTGAAACCATGAGTTCCCTCCTGAAATCACGTGTCCTCTCCTGAAATCACGTGTCTCTTCCTGAAACCACGTGTCCCCTCCTGAAATCACATCTGTCCATTCCTGATATCATAAGTTTCCTCCTGAAATCATGTATCCTCTCCTAAAAGTATGTGCCTTTTCCTGAAATCATGTGTCCCCTACTGAAATTATGTGTCTCTTCCTGAAATCACGTGTCTCCTCCTGAAATCATATGTCACCTCCTGAAATCATGTGTCTCTTCCTGAAATCATGTGGTCCCGTACCGAAATCATGTGTCTCTTCCTGAAATCATGTTTCTCCTCCTGAAATCATGTGTCCCTTCCTGAAATCATGTGTCCCCTCCTAAAGTCATTTTTCTTTGTCTGAATTCAAGTGTTCCTTTCTGAAATTATGTCCCATGTGACCCTTTCTAAAATCAAGTGTTTATTCCTAAAAGCATTTGTTACTTTTAGAAACTATGACTTTCCTCCTGTCATAATGCTTCTCTTACTGAAAGCATGTGCCCTTTCCTGAAAGCATGTGTCCCTTCTTGAAATCATGTGTCTGTTTCTGAAAGCAGGTATCTTTTCCTGTAAGCATGTGTCCCCTCCTGAAAGCAGGTGTCCCTTCCTGAAATCATGTGTCTCTTCCTGAAATCTTGTTTCTGTTTCTGAAATCATCTGTCTCTTCCTGAAATTATGTGTACGTTTCTGTAATCATCTGCCTTTTCCTAAAATCATGTGTCCGTTTCTAAAATCATGAGTCTCTTCCTGAAATCATGTGTCCTTTCCTGAAATCATCTGTCTTTTTCTGAAATTAATTGTCCCTTCCTGAAATTAGGTGTCCCTTCCTGAAATCATGTGTCTCTTCCTGAAATCAGGTGTCCCTTCCTGAAATCATGTGTCCTCTCCTGAAATCAGGTGTCCCTTCCTGAAATCAGGTGTCCCTTCCTGAAATCATGTGTCCCTTCCCGAAATCATGTCTCTCTACCTTGAACCATATGTCCTTTCCTGAAATAATATATCCCTTCCTGAAAGCAGGTGTCCCTTCCTGAAAGCATGTGCCCCTTCCTGAAAGCAAATATTTCTTCCTGAAATCAGGTGTCCTTCATTTAACTATTATTCCCCTATTGAATAAGATTTATCTTACTAAAATCATATGCCCCTCCCTGAAATCAGATCTCCCTACCTGATATCACGGCCAGGAAACAGCGTTTTATGTAGGTATCATTTAAAGTGAAGCTTTACAGTGTACAGAACGAATTATATATAAGCATAAGACGTATCAAACATAATATTACAACTAAGCTTTTTGGATGTTAAAAAATAATTATAAATTATAGAAACACTGGCCAGCTTCTGTTTTAGGTTGTTCGGTTAGCGCAGTGGTTAGCCTATGTTAGCCCTTCTCACCGAAGCGACTCGGGTTTGATTCCCGGCCTGGGCGCATGTGAGTTTGGCGTGTGGTCACTAATACGGACAAGTAGGTTTCTTCCGAGTAAGCCGGTTTCTCCCGCAACACAAGACCACACTCTCGTGTACCACTGTGCCAACGAGAGTGATTAATATAATGTTGTAATATGTTAAAATTAAATTAAGCTTGTGTACGGTTTCAGCTGAAGTAAATAAAAAAAAAACATAACTGAAGTAACTATATTCAGTAAATGAATCGTTTCTTGGAGTTGTTCAATCACAAGAAGCTGTAAGTAAACTCTACATAATTTAACAATAAATTATCTATCTTCAATAAAGGAATAATTTCTTGTAAGTTGTTCAATTACTTTTCGCTTTAAATAAACACTACACTATCTAAAACAAATAATGATCTATCTTCAGCAAAAGAAAAGTTTCATTTTTAACAACATTATTATTCAAAACATATTAAGTTTGCAACTGTCATATCTTGATGTTTGAGTTGTCACCATTTTACTCGTTTTGTTTAACAAAACTACTTGCATGGTTCATACTGGACTGAGATGCGCCTACCACATCAGTGTATCAGCAGTCGCAGTCTAGCTGAAACTGACGATTTTATATGTTGGATGAAGATCTTAATCTTTTCGAGACTGTCAGTGTAACACGTGAGATGTAAGTATCAGTCCAACGGAGACTTGCGACGTAACACGTTAGATGTACGTCCTAGTGCAACGGAGACTGTAGATGTAACACGTGAGATGTAAGTCCCAGTGCAACGGAGACTGTAGATGTAACACGTGAGATGTAAGTCCCAGTGCAACGGAGACTGTAGATGTAACACATGAGATGTAAGTCCCAGTGCAACGGAGACTGTAGATGTAACACGTCAGATTTAAGTCCCAGTCCAACGGAGACTGGCGATGTAACACGTGAGATGTAAGTCCTAGTGCAACGGAGACTGGCGATGTAACACGTGAGATGTAAGTCCCAGTGCAACGGAGACTGGCGATGTAACACATGAGATGTAAGTATTAGTGCAACGGAGACTGTAGATGATAACCGTGGGATGTAAGTCTCAAACGTACAGAGATTGTCGATGCTACACATGTGATGAAAACCTCAATCTAACCGAGATTGTCGATATTAAACGTGGGCAATACGTCTCAAACTAACCGAGACTGTCCATGTACCACGTATGATGTAAGTCCCTAACTAACCTAGACTGTCGATGTTAACCGTGGGGTGTAAGTCTCAAACAAAGCGAGACTGTCGATGTATCACGTGTGATGTAAGTCTCAATAAAACCAATCTAACAATATTAAACGCGGGCAATATGTCTCAAACTAACCGAGATTGTCGATGCTACATATGTGATATAAGTCTCAATCTAACCGAGACTGTCGGTGTTAAACGTTGGCAATACGTCTCAAACTGACCAAGACTGTCGATGTTACACGTATGATGTACGTCTCAATCTAACTGAGATTGTTGATGGTAAACGTGGGATGTAAGTCTCAATTTAACGGAGGATGTCGATGTAACACGTTAGTTGTAGTTAGTTAGTCTCAATCAAACCGGTCGGTCATATTATACTAGAATGTGAGATGTAAGTCCCATTCTAATTAAGACTGTTCAAGTTTAACCTGATATGTAAGTCTTATTCCAATTGAGACTGTTGATGGAAAATGTATGATGTGTCAATCTAACCGTGACTGTCGATATAATTAAAGATATTTAAGACTCAATCTAACCGTGACTGTCGATGTTACACGTGAGATGTCAGTCTCAATATTACCAAAACTTTCGATGTTATACGTGAGATGTAAGTTTCAATCTAACCTTGTCTGCCGATGTTTTACGTGAGATGTAAGTCTCAACCTCACCAAGACTGTCGATGTTATACGTGATATGTATGTTGTGCTTTTGGTTTGTGTTCTTGAGAATATGTCCTTCAAAATTAATTTCAGTATACGTATGAAATCTAGTATGCATTTTTCAAAAGATGATTTTCTGATCGTTCACGTGAACCATTTCTCCGACATTGAATACAGAGATTGTTTTATTATTTTTTATTGCAATTCATCTGTGTGCATATTATGCAAGTAAATCATCATTTTATATTTAAATTGAATAAGTCAATATGACGGTGTGCTATATATATATATACACGAAAATTGAACAGTCTACATTCATCAAATAGAACATTTTTAGTTTTAATTTAACTTGATAACAAGAAGTATGTCTTTCCCTCCACCAACAATCAGAGAGGAAGTGCGGCTGCTTAAAAATAAATCATTCGGTGAGTCCAGTCCGTCTTCTTTCCTTGCCAGGGTGGCCAACTTCTTCTTTCCGTCTTTGTCAACCTGCAGCACTGCATCGTAGTAGCACCAGCAGACGAACACGTGTCCAGCAGGTGTCACGTGTACTCCGGTAGGTTCTTCCATGTCAGGGTCAGTGAGTAAGGCCAGCTTTTTACCCTTCTTGTCTAGGGTAATCAGTTGATGTTTACTGTTGTTTGTCATGTAGATTGTCTTCCCGTCGTTACTGATGGCACATTTTTTCACCGTCCATTCCCCAGACTTGTCCGTGTAGAGCCTCTTCACCTTCTTTCCCAACATCGTGTAGACGAACAGGGCGTTACCGGAGCCGATGTAAAGCTGGTCACCATGATATGCTACGGCAGAACATGGATGGGTGAAGCTTAACTTCGTCGTAGTAACGAATCTCCCTATCGTAGCATTAATGAAATAAAGTCCTCGTCTATCAGTATAAGTACAGTTAACACAAACGGCCACTTTATTTCCGTCAATGTGGCACACGTCACAAGGATAACCCGGGACATTACAGTGGTCGATCACCCTGTACTCCTTGTCCAAGAGCTTCACTTTACAATTATACATGTCTGCTATGACACAATCTCCACTAGGCAGTTCACATACGCCACTGATATAACATTGAAATTGGTCATTACTCATCTTCACGTTGTACTCCTTGTACTCTGCAACACTGAAGACGTGGTTTGGATCGGAAAGGAGATCTTCTCGCTGTTTGGTCATAACAGTTTGTTCTTCAACCGCTCCAAAGGTCTTTACTGAAGATAAAAGTTCTTCGATAAGATTAATGGCTTGAAATGTTACATTGTAACACTCAATGACTGATATGCCACGAAGATGATCGCTTGCTTGTGAAATCATATCCTGGCTCTTTCTGTACGCAATATATGATTTTGACTCGCTTGATTTTAATTTTGTTTGAAAAGCGGCAATCATGCTTTGCAGTTCGATAGTCATTTTATCACAAGTTTCGATATCTTTCTCTATATTTTTTTCAAATTTAGCTATTATTCCGTCCAAGTCCTGTAAAGTTGCCTTCTCAATCTTGTCAAGGATTTCGTTGATCTTTTTACGTATGGTTTTTAATTCATCAGAAAAGGCTGCCCGCGTCTTTTTCAGAGATGTCGTATTCTTCATTCTTGCTTCTTTCATCAGCTCGAATTGCTTTTCAAGTTCAACTATCTTCTTTTGAATTTGTTGAAACTCAATATTTCTCTGAAAACCTTTTGCTACATCTGGAATGGGATGGATTTTGGAGCAATGTCTGAAACAAAGAAGTTGTGAAACAGTTGTAATCAGATCTGCATAAACTGAATATGACCTTGCTTGTGTGGGACAATGTTATAGAAAATCATTAAAAAATATGACGCAATTACGTATAGATTAGTTACCGTTTTGTGTCTTAAAGGCGCACAATATAGGTTGACGCAATAACGTATAGATTAGTTACCGTTTTGTGTCTTAAAGGCGCACAATATAGGTTGACGCAATTACGTATAGATTAGTCACCGTTTTGTGTCTTAAAGGCGCACAATATAGGTTGACGCAATAACGTATAGATTAGTCACCGTTCTGTGTCTTAAAGGCGCACAATATAGGTTGACGCAATTACGTATAGATTAGTCACCGTTTTGTGTCTTAAAGGCGCACAATATAGGTTGACGCAATAACGTATAGATTAGTCACCGTTCTGTGTCTTAAAGGCGCACAATATAGGTTGAGGCAATAACGTATAGATTAGTTACCGTTTTGTGTTTTAAAGGCGCACAATATAGGTTGATGCAATTACGTATAGATTAGTTACCGTTCTGTGTCTTAAAGGCGCACAATATAGGTTGACGCAATTACGTATAGATTAGTCACCGTTTTGTGTCTTAAAGGCGCACAATATAGGTTGACGCAATAACGTATAGATTAGTCACCGTTCTGTGTCTTAAAGGCGCACAATATAGGTTGACGCAATAACGTATAGATTAGTTACCGTTTTGTGTTTTAAAGGCGCACAATATAGGTTGACGCAAATTACGTATAGATTAGTTATCGTTTTGTGTCTTAAAGGCGCACAATATAGGTTGTCGCAATTACGTATAGATTAGTTACCGTTTTGTGTTTTAAAGGCGCACAATATAGGTTGAGGCAATTACGTATAGATTAGTTATCGTTTTGGGTCTTAAAGGCGCACAATATAGGTTGAGGCAATTACGTATAGATTAGTTATCGTTTTGTGTCTTAAAGGCGCACAATATAGGTTGTCGCAATTACGTATAGATTAGTTATCGTTTTGTGTCTTAAAGGCGCACAATATAGGTTGAGGCAATTACGTATAGATTAGTTACCGTTTTGTGTTTTAAAGGCGCACAATATAGGTTGAGGCAATTACGTATAGATTAGTTACCGTTTTGTGTCTTAAAGGCGCACAATATAGGTTGAGGCAATTACGTATAGATTAGTTACCGTTTTGTGTTTTAAAGGCGCACAATATAGGTTGAGGCAATTACGTATAGATTAGTTACCGCTTTGTGTCTTAAAGGCGCACAATATAGGTTGACGCAATTACGTATAGATTAGTTACCGTTTTGTGTTTTAAAGGCGCACAATATAGGTTGAGGCAATTACGTATAGATTAGTTACCGTTTTGTGTTTTAAAGGCGCACAATATAGGTTGAGGCAATTACGTATAGATTAGTTACCGTTTTGTGTTTTAAAGGCGCACAATATAGGTTGAGGCAATTACGTTTAGATTAGTTACCGTTTTGTGTCTTAAAGGCGCACAATATAGGTTGACGCAATTACGTATAGATTAGTTACCGTTTTGTGTCTTAAAGGCGCACAATATAGGTTGACGCAAATTACGTATAGATTAGTTACCGTTTTTTGTCTTAAAGGCGCACAATATAGGTTGACGCAATTACGTATAGATTAGTTACCGTTTTGTGTGTTAAAGGCGCACAATATAGTTTGATGCAAAAAATGATTTTCTTTTAGTTTTTAATGCACTATTATGATTTATTAATTTGACTTGATTGATCAAAACCAAAAAAAAAATTTGTGTACAGATTCAGTGATTTTTTTAACTGGGGAATTTGTGGCCACGTAGCTATTAATTGAAATCACCATTTGCATGTTCAAAGACTAATCTTTTTGTAAAATGGACTTATTCATAATGGCCTTTTTTGTTTTGATCATGAAAAGTCAAATCTTATGTTAAAAATAGTAATTGATAAAAACAATCAACCTATGTTGTGCGCCTTTATATTGAAGTTTTTTACCTTCAAACCTGTGGTCCAGGGCGACACACGAATAACAGCAAAGGCTCATAATATAGGTTGACGCGAAAAATGCATGATAATGTTTAACTCATTGTATATTTAAACAATCAAAACAAAAAAGGGCATATGATGTGTATACGGGAAAAAAGACATTTGTAATTTTTAAACTGGGAAATTAATGGCCACGTAGCTATTTAATGAAAAATATATAATATATAAACGCTGATATTTCTTTAGTTTACACGAATCGTAAACTTTACTTTGTTTAAAATTCAAATGAGTTTAACCTTATAATGCATAAATAATGATAAAGATATTGCATGAACCTATGTTGTGCACCTTAAACTTAAACTCATATTTCTAACATACCTGTGGTCAAAGACGACGCACACAGGACAACACAACTGGTCATGGTCACCACATTCCAGCTTCAGGGCCTCCCCGGGGTGCAACTCGCATCTCTCCAGGGCGTCCACCACACCTGGAGCAGCCTCCCATTCCTTCACGTCCTTCCGGCCGAGCATCGCATGCTTCTGATATAATTCGCTATGTTTTGAAACACAGTTTTGGCAGTAATATTTTGTGCATTCAGTACAATAATGGTGAGCTTCTGTGTTAAATCCGTTCTCTTCACACGGAGAGCAGGAAAAATTGTGTATGAAGTCACAGCCCCTCTGAAGTGATGATTTAAAATTTAAAGTCATATTTAATATTTTACCGAATATTTAACGCAACGCCCCTTTGTCCATTTTGTATCTATCTGATCCCATGATGGTTTGACCTAGCTTTAACTACTGATAATATGGTTTTAATTTATTAATAGTATAGCTCATTTGTCGTTGTATTATCAATGTTATCATAAATTATAATCACCATATTTATTTACATGTGTATATAATTATCGTATAAGATATATCAACAATAACATTCTATTTTCAACCTGAAATGACTTTAATAGAGGTTACATGATTTTACATACAATGGTCCGTTCGAATGCTACCGTTTTATTCCCTCCCTGGCTTACGTCTTAAAGGTCGAGTCGAGGTATATAGAATATTGGAAAACAATGTTAAAGTAACTCGCTCATGGTTTGTAAAATGCACTTTTTTAAAATTACGAAATAAAGTGTGGCAAGATTGTTAAAACAAAAATACCAAAAGCTGAAACCTTTCAGCAAATGTTGATATGTGCTCAAAAATCGTCTTTTTCTTTAACGTTAATAACGTGATTGAAAATTAATAACGGCTGCAGTGTTGCGTGGTTGGTTGATTGACATTATCACGTGATGTTATCAATTAATCCTTAAGGGGCCAATATATCCACTACTATTGTTAAAGTCCAGGTGGCCGTGTGGAGTAGCCGCCTGTTTTCTTTGTTGTTTTTCTTGACTATTCTGGCGTGGCTTTGAACCCCAATAAAACCAAAATACTTTTTATGTTAGAACTGCATTTGTTCTGCAATTTCCATATCAAAGAATAAAATAATCATAAAATAAGTGTTGGGAAAATTCATTTTTGGTCCAAAAACATGAGCGAGTCACTTTAAAGGACACACATTGGTATATCTCTAATAGATCAGCGAGCTAGTGTTGTCTTTTAAGATGTAGACTCTGGGATAACTCAATCATATTACCATCCGCGGATCATTCATAAATAGACCATCATTTCAAATACCAATCAAGATTTTCACGAAACCTCTACAGACTAGGTTTTTTGGTTGTCGCAGTGGTTAGTACACTCATTCTAACCAAGGCGACCCGGGTTTGATTCGCGGCCTGGGCGCATGTGAGTTTGGTTAGTTTGGTCACCAAGCCGTAGTAGTGGGTTTTCTCTGGGTACTCCAGTTTCCTCCACATCACAATCCCACACTCTCGCGCAATATCGTGCCGACGAGAGTGACTTACTATAAACTATCATAGCTTTCTTCACAAGTGTTGTAAAATATATAACGTTTAAACTGACTACTTTTTTCTAGATTGTTGGAAAAGGCAATACTAGCGAGCAATAATCCTGCTCTTGAACCCCTATGCCAGAGGGTAGTTGTGGCCTAAAGTCGCTGACAAGAAGCCTGTCCGAGAGTGTATTTTTCTCAAAAATAACATTTTGACCTCTAAAATGACCTTGATCTTGAAAATATAACATGTAAATAAACTTGAATCTGAACAGTAGTGAGTGTATGTATATATTTAAAAGTGATTTGGTTTTAATATTTACTTTTAAAATATCTTACAACGTATTATTTGATTATTTATCATATTAACAATTATGGCGACCATTTTGAACGCCATTTTGAATTAAGCAATTTTGCAAGAGCCGCCATGTGGTCAAAAGGCACTTTTCATATACAGAAGACATTCTCCTAACACAATATAACAATATTTTTTGTATAACATGCCGGACACTTTTTCTCAAAAATGAGGACTTGGAACCCGGACTACCTGTACCATGAAACACTCCTACCACTTCTATCTTCCTCCTCCCATGTCAACCTTCCCTATTCTATAAAACACTCCAACCACTTCAAACTTCCTCCTCCCATGTCAGCCTTCCCTATTCTATGAAACACTTCTCCCCGTTCAACCTTTCTCATCCCACCTCTCGTGTCAACTTCCCTACTCCATGAACCACTCATACCTCTTAAACCTTTCTCGTCAAACCCCTTGTATCAATCATCTCTATTCTATGCACCATTGCAAATTACGCTCTGACTCCTCAAAACAGTGGGTATAGTCAATATTTACGGTTCCTGATCAACGTCGTTACTATATTACGCATACAATTATGGAATGCCCATTGGCAATTTAACAGTGGTGCGGTCATAGTATATGTAAGGTGGTACGTCATGTGGCGGTCCATCGTGCTTCTCGGTTTTTTTTATTTAAAAATGGTTACATGTTGGAACAGTATTTTCATGCATAATCTAGAGGGATATTTATATAAAAGTGAGAAGTCTTGCAGCACTATGTGTTGTCCACCACGCTCGAGTAGTTTTGGTATTTCCTGAGTAGTGTCAAGAACATCGCTTATCGTTTTTGACTGTCACACAGCGTCACCAAAAAAGGTTTTAGCATGTGCCCATAACAATGTGTGTACATATCTCTTGGTTCTCTATCCCTTATATGTGTAGCAACGCATTTCTTCATCCGTTCATTCATTTATCGAACGTTCGTTCATTCGGGTGCCGGATCAGATTGCCATTGGAGCGGCAGAGGGCAGTTATGGGGTTACCAATCCTAAATGGCGTTTTCTGGTTAAATTCTTAAAAATATAGGCAGTATGTTTTTTAATTATGTTACACATTATATTGCCTTTATGCATCGTGTACATAACTGTCCACTTCATCTATGAGCCAGGTATATTGTTTGTAGCTTACGAAGAAGTTATAATTTTCAACAAGAGTTGGTCTTTGTTGACATTTTCGCCGGGCGAACATTCTTCACTTGTTTCATACTACAGTATAGGGTATTTTTTAATTGTGTCAAATTTAATTTTATGTGTAAGGCAATGTATTATTTACTGATGATATACATGTTCAAGTATGTGTAAAATATGATTTTGGCTAGATGAACTGATTTAGTATGACTTTTATGAGCCGTTGTCATCAAGCCACTGTGCTTTTTGAATGAAATAATGGTGTAAATTTAAGGAATGAATTGCGGGGTTAATGTCATTTTCGGGGATATGAACGCAATTGGGCTGGTCAAAGTACGCGTGGAGTCCTTCGGACCACACACATTTTGACCAGCCCAATTGCGTTCATACCCCGATAATGACATTATCCCCGCAATTCTTTCCTTAATCAAAGTATATAAAGTGATACAGTGGCCTATCTAATTCTATAACCTTAATATGTTGTTTATGCTATATTGCTGAATGCTGAGATAACATGGTACACATGAGGTTACTTAGTGCTCAGGAGGTTACTTGATGTACATGAGGTCACTTGGTACACATGAGGTCACTTTGATTCCCTTTATGTTACTTTGTACATATGAGGTTATTGCGCATGCGTGTGAATGAAGATTCTGGGTATACATGTGGTTACTTGGTGTTGATGAGTTTACTGGGTGTACATGAGGTAACAAGGTGCTTTCGTGGCTGCTTGGTGTACATGAGATTACTTGGTACACATGAGATTACTTGATGTACATGAACTTACTTGGTAAGCATGAGGTGGATTAGTACGCTTTTGTTGTTAAGGATTAGTACACACGTGGAACTTTCTTCCGAAATACTTATGTTTGGAGTCGTGAAACCACTACAACTGAATGTTATTTGTCGTGCAAATCGGCCAATTCACAGTACAATTTTTTAAAAACAATATTTAGTGTTGTGTGACCCCATCTACTCGGTGTTATTCGGAACATCCGCCCATTTTCTATAGAAAACAACCTCGGATGTATATGGACGGTTTAAATTGTTAAAAAAAACTTTTTAACAACATTTAACTACGCTGCAAGCAGATCGCGTAGTAATTTCAATTGAACAGGAAACCTTAATGACTTTACAGTTGGATTCCAAATTATAAATGCCACTAGCGGATCCATCCCCCTTTCCAACTGCCCAAGTTTAACTTATTTCGATATAGGAGAACAAAATAATGTAATACGCTCAAAGTGCACCATTTCGGACTGAAAATTGTTAAAGTTCGCGGAGTAACCCCAAACACCCGTGCCAACACTTTAAAACAAATAAATTTCGGTTCTGAGAGAGGGTTGCAAGTCAAAAGGTTATGCCCCTAAGTTACGCACCCTCAGACATCAAATCCTGGATCCGCCCCTGAATGTCAGTATACACTTAACGCCCGGCAATCAAGTTGAACTTACAAAATGCATATTAAAACACAGCACTTGAAACTATTATTTAAAACTTCACAAACTTTTCTACGGATGTACTGGCAATAATAATTATTATAAAGTGATTCAGTGGCCTATCTAATCCTATAACCTTAATATGTTGTTTATGCTATATTGCTGAATGCTGAGATAACATGGTACACATGAGGTTACTTAGTGCTCAGGAGGTTACTTGATGTACATGAGGTCACTTGGTACACACGAGGTCACTTTGATTCCCTTTATGTTACTTTGTACATATGAGGTTATTGCGCATGCGTGTGAATGAAGATTCTTGGTGTACATGAGGTTGCTTAGTGTACATGAGATTACTTGGTACAGTCCATAAAATTAGTTGGTGAACATGAGGTTATTAAGTACACATGAGGTTACATAGTACAAATGTGGTTGATTGGTAAACATGAGGTTACTTGATGCTCATGATGTTACTTGGTACGTATGAGGTTACTGCGCATGCGTGTGTGTATGAGGTCACTTGTTGTACATGAGATTTCCTGGTGTACATGAGTTTACTTCGTGTCCATTAGGTTACTTGGTGTTCATGACATTACGTGGTGTACATGTGGTAACATGTAGGACATGAGGTTCATTGGTTTACATAAAGTTACTTGGTGTTTATGATTTACAGGGTGAACATGAGGTTACTTGTTGTTTATGTGGTTATTTGGTAACACGAGGTTACTTTGTTAACACGAGGTGTGTTTACATGAGGTTACTAGGTGTACATGAGGTTACTTGGTGTACATGAGGTTACTTTGTGTATATAAGGTAACTTAGTACACATAAGGTTATATATTGTACATGAGATTACTTGGTGTTCATAAGGTAACTTGTAGGACATGAGGTTATTTGGTGCACCTGCGTTTACATGGTTTACATGAGGTCCAATCGTTTACATGAGGTTACTGGGTGTACATGAGGTTACTTGATGTACGTGAGGTTACTTGGTGCACTTGAGGTTAGTGGGTGTACATGAGGATACTGCGTGTACATGAGGTTACTTGGTGTACATGAGGTTACTCGGTATACATGAGGTTACTGTGTATACATGAGTTTACTTGGTTTACATGAGGTTACTTGTAAGACATGAGGATACTGTGTGTACATGAGGTTACTTGGTGTACATAAGGTTACTTGGTGTACATGAGGTAACTTGTATGACATAAGGTTACTTGGTTTACATAAAGTTACTTCATGTTTATGATCTACAGGGTGAACATGAGGTTACTTGTTGTTTATGTGGTTATTTGGTGAACACGAGGTAACTTTGTTAACACGAGGTGTGTTTATAAAGTTACTTGGTGTACATGTGGTTATTTTGGTGTACATGAGGTTACTTAGTGCACCTGCGGTTACTCGGTTTACATTAGGTTACATCGTTTACATGATGTTACTTGGTGTACATGAGGTTACTTGGTGTACATGAGGTTACTGGGTGTACATGAGGATATTGGGTGTACATGAGGTTTTTTGGTGTACATGAGGTTACTGGGTGTACATGAGGTTACTGGGTGTACATGAGTTTACTGGGTGCACATGAGGATACTAGGTGTACATGAGTTTACTGGGTGTACATGCGGATACTAATTGTACATGAGTTTACTGGGTGTACATGAGGATACTGGGTGTACATGAGGTTACTGGGTGCACATGAGGTTACTTAGTGTTGTTGAGTTTACTGGGTGTACATGAGGTCACTGGGTGTACATGAGGATACTGGTTGTACATGGGTTTACTGGGTGTACATGAGGATACTGGGTGTACATAAGTTAACTGGGTGTACATGAGGATACTGGGTGTACATGAGGTTACTTGGTGTACATAAGGATACTGGGTGTACATGAGTTTACTGGGTGTACATGAGGATACTGGTTGTACATGAGTTTATTGGGTGTACATGAGGATACTGGGTGTACATAAGTCAACTGGGTGTACATGAGGATACTGGGTGTACAGGAGTTTACTTGGTGTACATTAGGATACTGGGTGTACATGAGTTTACTGGGTGTACATGAGGATACTGGGTGTACATGAATTTACTGGTCGTACATGAGGATACTTGGTGTACATGAGGATACTGGGTATACATGAGGTTACTTGGTGTTGATGAGTTTACTGGGTGTACATGAGGTAACGAGGTGCTTTCGTGGCTGCTTGGTGTACATGAGATTACTTGGTACACATGAGATTACTTGATGTACATGAACTTACTTGGTAAGCATGAGGTGGATTAGTACGCTTTTGTTGTTAAGGATTAGTACACACGTGGAACTTTCTTCCGAAATACTTATGTTTGGAGTCGTGAAACCACTACAACTGAATGTTATTTGTCGTGCAAATCGGCCAATTCACAGTACAATTTTTAAAAACAATATTTAGTGTTGTGTGACCCCATCTACTCGGTGTTATTCGGAACATCCGCCCATTTTCTATAGAAAACAACCTCGGATGAATATGGACGGTTTAAATTGTTAAAAAAAAACTTTTTAACAATATTTAACTACGCTGCAAGCAGATCGCGTAGTAATTTCAGTTGAACAGGAAACCTTAATGACTTTACAGTTGGATTCCAAATTATAAATGCCACTAGCGGATCCATTCCCCCCCCCCCTTTCCAACTATCCAAGTTTAACTTTATTTCGATATAGGAGAACAAAATAATGTAATACGCTCAAAGTGCACCATTTCGGACTGAAAATTGTTAAAGTTCGCGGAGTAACCCCAAACACCCGTGACAACACTTTAAAACAAATAAATTTCGGTTCTGAGAGAGGGTTGCAAGTCAAAAGGTTATGCCCCTAAGTTACGCACCCTCAGACATCAAATCCTGGATCCGCCCCTGAATGTCATTATACACTTAACGCCCGGCAATCAATTTGAACTTACAAAATGCATATTAAAACACAGCACTTGAAACTATTATTTAAAACTTCACAAACTTTTCTACGGATGTACTGGCATACAAACGAGGTTTATTTCGATGGAAAATGGCCGAGTAATTCCGAATGGCTCGGGATGAGCAATCGTTACACTTAGGCAGTCTTCGGCAAGCTCGGGATATACTTATTTCGTTGGGCATTCCGAGTGTAGGAACGCCTACTAAACCCGAAGTCGTGAACTTCTATTGAAAGTAATACGGGATACAATCTCGGCATGTTTAAAATGTGTCTAGATTTGGAGAAAAATATTGTTAATTAAGCAAGGTTGTAACAAGGCTTATCATTGGGATATTGTGTAATAGTGTAACGTTGGTCGGAATTTGTAGTTTCTTCGTTTCAGTACAAAACAATTACTTCCTTGTAACCAAATATATTTCATTTAGTTCGTGGATCTTTTTAAACTCAAGAGAGAAAATGGAATATAATTTTGAATCATTAATATCTTCCCATAAATGGTGTTGGAGTTCGAGAGGATCTAGAACTCAGTGTTATTGTTCGTGGAAATGGGTCAATACGCTATAAAATATACAGGAAAAGTACTTCCTACAACTATTCGGCAAACTCCGGTAAGCTCGAAATAGACAATCGTTACAGCTCGGCAGTCTTCTGTAAACCCGGGGTCATGGAAAGACCCACTTGACAGTCATAACATTTCGAAATGTTGACACAGGAATAAAATACGGCATATTAAAAACATTTTTTTTAATTTGAAAATGATTGTAAATTTTGTACGGTTTTACTACGCTTATCATTTTGATATCGTGTTTTATGTCAGTGTTAAGTTGATCGGAATATTGGTTTTCTTTGGTTTTCTTTGTATCATCTCAGTGCAAAATAATTAACTTCCTAGTTTCAAAATAAACAGAAACTGACTGTTTGAACTAGTTTGTGAGTCATTTTTAAACACAAGAAAGAAAATGGCATCTAATTTCAAATCAACCATTCAGGTGGGCTGTGACTTCATCCATGATTTTACCTGCTCTCTTTGTAAAGAGAACGGATTTAACACCGAAGCTCACCATTGTTGTACTCAATGCACAAACTATTACTGCCAAAACTGTGTTTCAAAACATAACGTAGTATATAAGAAGCACGCGGTGCTCGGCCGGAAGGACGTGAAGAAATGGGAGGCTGCCCATGGAATGGTGGACGCCTTGGAAAGATGCGGGATGCACCCCGGGGAGGCACTGAAGCTGGTATGTGGTGACCATGACCAGTTGTGTTGTCCTGTGTGCGTCGCCGTGGACCACAGGTATAAAAAATATGACAAATTAAGGTGCACAACATAGGTTCATGCAATTTTATTATTATTATTATTATTATTATTATTATTATTATTATTATTATTATTATTTTATTTTTATTATTATTATTATTATTATTATTATTATTATTATTATTATTATTATTATTATTATGATTATTATTTATGCATTATAAGGTTAAACTCATTTGACTTTGAAACAAAAAAAAGCTGGCGATTTGTAAATATTAAAGAAATATCAGCCTTTATATATAATATATTTCATTTAATAGGTACGTGGCCATGAATTCCCAAGTTTAAAAATTACAAATATCTTTTTTTATCCGTATACACATCATATGCCTTTTTTGTTTTGATTGTTTGAATTTAAAATGAGTTAAACATTAGCATGCATGTTTCGCGTCAACCTATATAATGCGCCTTTGCTGTTATTCGTGCGTCGCCCTGGACCACAGGTTTGAAGGAAGAAAACGTCAATTTAAAGGCGCACAACATAGTTTGATGCAAAAATATTTTATTGTTTCTATAAATTGTTTTTGAACGTATTTGACTTTTCTTCATATAAACCGAAAAAAGAGCTTATAATTGTGTACATTTTACAAAAATATATGTATTTAATCATGCAAACATGGCGATTTCAATTAATAACTACGTGGCCACATATTCCCCAGTTAAAAAAATCACTGAATCTGTACACAAATATTATTAAATTAAAAATCATAATAATGCATTAAAATTAAAAAGAAAACCCACATAAATAAGGTAACAATTAGTTAATGCACATCTGTTTACAAATGTTTCAAAACTTCTTTGTTTCAGACAATGTTCCAAAATCCATCCTATTCCAGATGTAGCAAAAGGTATTCAGAGAATAATTGAGTTTCAACAAATTCCAAAGAAGATAGCTGAACTTGAAAAGCAATTCGAGCTAATGAAAGAAGCAAGAATGAAGAAAACGACATCTCTGAAAAATACGCGGGCAGCCATTTCTGATGAAATTAAAACTATACGTAAAAAGATCAACGAACTCCTTGATAAGATTGAGAAGACAACTTTACAGGACTTGGACGAAATATTAGCTAAACTTGAAAAAAAACTAAAGAAAGATATTGAAACTTGTGACGGAATGAATATCGAACTGCAAAACATGATTGCCGCTTTTCAAACCAAATCAAAATCAAGCGAGTCAAATTCATATATTGCGTACAGAAAGAGCCAGGATATGATTTCACAAGCAAACGATCATCTTCGTGGCATATCAGACATTGAGTGTTACAATGTAACATTTCAAGCCATTAATCTTATCGAAGAACTTTTATCTTCAATAAAGACCTTTGGAGCGATTGAAGAACAAACTGCTACGACTAAACAACGAGAAGACCCCCTTTCCGATCCAAACCACGTCTTCAGTGTTGAAGAGTACAAGGAGTACAACGTGAAGATGAGTGATGACAAATGTCAATGTGTTATCCGTGGCGTATGTGAACTGCCTAGTGGAGAGTTTGTCATAGCAGACATGCATAATTGTAAAGTGAAGCTCGTGGACAAGGAGTACAGGGTGATCGACTACTGTGATGTCCCGGAGTATCCCTGGGACGTGTGCCACATTGACGGAAATGAAGTGGCCGTTTGTATTAACAGTGTTAATTCTGATAGTCGAGGACTTTATTTCATTAATGCTACGAAAGGGAGATTCGTAACTACGAGCAAGTTAAGCTTCACCCATAGATGTTATGCCGCAGCTCATCATGGTGGCCAGCTTTACATATCCTCCGGTAACGCCCTGTACGTCTACACGATGTCGGGAAAGAAGGTGAAGAAGCTGTACGAGGGCAAGTCTGGGGGATTCACGGTGCAGACATGTGCCATCAGTAACGACGGGAAGACAATCTACATCACAAACAACAGTAAACATCAACTGATTACCCTAGACAACAAAGGCAACAAGCTGGCCTTACTCGCTGACCTTGACATGGAAGAACCTACCGGAGTACACGTGAAAGCTGCTGGACACGTGTTCGTCTGCTGCGAAGGCTCCAGCACAGTGCTGCAGGTTGACAAAGACGGGAAGAAAAAGTTGACCATACTGGCAAGGAAGAAAGACGGACTGAACGAACCGCGTGATTTATTCTTCAGCAGCCGCACTTCCTCTCTGATTGTTGGTGGAAGGAAAGACACACTTCTTGTTATCAAGTTAAATTAAAACTAAAATCTTTCAATGTTTGATTTGGTACTATCGAACAGGAATTTTCCATATTGTTGTTGCCAAGTATATTGTAGTATTGTCATACATGTATATAATTGTTTTGTTTAGACCACATGCTATAAGTAATATGATATGAATCCTAAAGCATCTTGTGAATACTCATATGTTGGACAATTTATATCCCACAAACTATGTGAAAAATTATATAAATATGTTTTATTTGATGAATGTAGACTGTTCAATTTTCGTGTGTGTATATATATATAATCACCATTATATTCAAATTTTAATAATAAAGTCAATATGACGGTGTAATAAAACAATCTCTTAATTCAATGTCGGAGATAGGGTTCACGTAAACGATCAGAAAATCATCTTTTGAAAAATGCATACTCGATTTCAAACGTATACTGAACTTAATTTTGAAGAATAGATTCTCAAGAACGCAAACAAAAATCACAACATACATATCACTTATAACATCGACAGTCTCGGTTAGATTGAGACTTACATCTCACGTTTTACATAGACAGTCTCGGTTAGTTTGAGGCTTATATCCAACGGTTAACATGGACAGTCTCCGTTGGATTGGGATTTACATCTCACGTGTTACATCGACAGTCTCGGTAAGATTATGACCCTCATCCCACTTATAAAATCGTCACTTTCAGCTAGAATGCGACTGCTGATACATTGAAATGGTAGGTGCATTTCAGTCAGTATGAATCATAACGCGAATGTTCTTGTTCAACAAAACTAGGAAAATATTGAGAACTAAAACATCAAGGTATGACAGTTACAAAATAATATGTTTAGAATAAAAGTGTTGTCAAAAATGTAACTTTTCCTTTACTGAATATAGATCATTCTTTTTTCCAGAAATTGTAGAGTTTATTTAAAGTTTAATATAATTGAACAACTTACAAGCAACTATTCCTTTACTGAAGATAAATAATTTATTGTTCAATTATATAGAGTTTAGTTACAACTACTTGTTAATGAACAACACCAAGAAACGATTCATTTACTGATTACAGATGTGTTTTATTTATAAATGAAACCGCACACAAACTTAATTTAATTTTAACATATTACAACATTATATTTATCACTCTCGTTGGCACGATGTTACGCGAGAGTTTGGTCTTATGTTTTGGTGGAAACTGCCTTACCCGGAGGAAACTACTTATTCGGCTTTGTGACCACACGCCAAACTCACATGCTCTCAGGCCGGGAATCGAGCCCGGGTCGCTCCGATGATAAGGGCAAACTTATGTTGACCACTGCGCCAATCGAACAACCTAAAACAGAAGCTGGCCAGTGTCTCTATAATCGATAACGATAATTTATCTTTGCGGTTGTGAATGCTTTAATGATTGTTTTGATGATCATAAGCTGTATATGCTTGAACAGTCGAAGCCTGATGGCTCGAACTCGCTTGGCTCGAATTCCCCATTGGCTTGAAATGGTTTTAAAGACCGATTGCTTTATATTGAACAAGTTTTAACATCGAAAGAGCTTAGTTGTAATATTATGTTTGATACGTTTAAAGCTGCACTCTCACAGATTGAACGTTTTGATAACTTTTTCTTTCTTTGTATTTGAACGAGCCAATTTTTGCGAAAATCCATTGAAACCAGTTATATAAGACTGCTGACAAAAGTTCAGATCGCACATTTTTATATATAAGTTCAAAAATTGATATATTATGCATTTTTCTTAAACTGTTCGTAACGGTTTAAGCCATAAAACATTTATTTTTGAATGAAAATATACGATCTGATTTTTTGCCAGCAATCTTTTATCATTGTTTTGCAGACATTTACGCAAAAATTTGCTCTTTCCAAGACAAAAAATTCAAAAATGGCCAATCTTCGAGATTGCAGCTTTAATGCTTATATTTCATTCTTTCTGTACACACAGGAAGGAACACCTGCTTTCAGGAAGGGACATATGATTTCAGGAAGATTAAGGACTACATCTCACGTATAACATCGAAAGTTTTGGTAAGATTCAGACTTACATCTCAAGTATAACATCGATATTCTCTGTTAGACTGAGACTGACATCTCACGCGTAACATCGACAGTCTTGGTTAGATTGACACTTACTTCTCACGTTTACCATCAACAGTCAATTGGAATGAGACTTACATGTCACATACTAGTACAATATAACAGACCAGTTTGATTTAAACTTAAAACTAACGTGTAACATCGACAGTCTCTGTTAAATTGAGACGTTGATCTCACGTTTACCATCGACAGTATTATTTTCAGGAAGGGACACATTATGACAGGAGAGAAGTCATAGATTATGAAAGTAACAGATGCTTTTATTAAGAAACATTTGATTTTAGAAAGGGACACATGGGACATGATTTCAGGAAAAGAAAAATTATTTTAGGAGGGAACACAAGATTTCAGAGAGGGACACATGACTTGAGGAAGATATACCTGTTTCCCGGATGGGACACCTGCTTCCAGGAAGAATCACATGATTTCAGGAAGAGACACATATTTTCAGGAAGGTACACAGTAAGGGACACATTTTGACAGAAGAGAGGTAATAGTTTCTGAAAGTAACAAATGCTTTTAAGAAGAAGCATTTTATTTTAGAAAGAACCACATGGGACATGATTTCAGGAAGGAACACATGATTATAGGGGAAAATATTCAGGAGGGGACTCATGATTTCAGGAAGGGACACATGATTTCAGGAAGAGACACATGATTTCAGGAAGAGACACATGGTTTAAGGAAGGGACACCTGATTACAGGAAGAGAAATATGATTTCAGGAGTGGACTCATAATTACAGGAAGGGGCAGATGATTTCATGAAGAGACATATGATTTCAGAAAGGAACTCCTGATTTCATAAAGATACACATGATTTCAGGAAGGGACAGATACTTTCAGGAAGAGACACATGATTTCATGAAAAGACATATGATTTCAGGAAAATACACTTGATTTCAGGAGGAGACTCATGGTTTCAGAAAGAGACATATGATTTCATGAAGGGACTCATGATTTTTAGAAGAGACACATGATTTCAGGTAGGCACACATGATTTCAGGAGGGGACTAATGATTTCAGGAAGGGAGACACATGATTTCAGGAGGAGACACATGATTTCAGGAGGAGACACATGATTTCAGGAGGAGACACATGATTTCAGGTAGAGACACATGATTACATGAGGGAACACATGATTGAAGGAGGGGACTCATGATTTCAGGAGGAGTCACATGATTACAGGAGGGGACACATGATTACAGGAGGTGACACATGATTTCAGGTAGAGACACATGATTACAGGAGGGAACACATGATTTCAGGAGGAGTCACATTATTACAGGAGGGGACACATGATTACCGGAGGGGACACATGATCTCAGGTAAAGACAATTGATTACAGGAGGGGACACATGATCTCAGGTAGAGACACATAATTACAGGAGGGAAAACATGATTTCAGGAGGGGACACATGATTACATGAGGGAACACATGATTGAAGGAGGGGACTCATGATTTCAGGAGGAGTCACATGATTACAGGAGGTGATACATGATTTTAGGTAGAGACGCTTGATTGCAGGAGGGAACACATGATTTCTGGTAGGTACATATGATTACAGGAGGGAACACATGATATCAGATAGAGACACATTATTACAAGAGGGGACTCATGATTTCAGGAGTCACATAATTACAAGAGGGGACACATGATTTAAGGTAGAGACACATGATTTCAGGAAGAGACACATGATTTCAGGAGGGGACTTATGGTTTTACGGAGGGGCACATGCGTTCAGCTGTTGACACATAATTTCAGGAAGGGACACATTATTTCAGGAGGGAACACATGATTTCAGGAAGGAACACATGGTCATTCTCTGCCTTAAAATAGCATACACATGTACTCACCTTACTTCACGACCCTGCTTTAGTATGTTTTACATATACATTAAAAACTGATGCACGGTTAACAACTGATAAAGTTAAATATCCGTCATTAGATTATTAAAAAGAATGGTTGCAATAATCAGTAAATATATGCGTAAATTTGACCTGTCACGTATGCATAGGCAATCCAAAAAATCACATTTAATAACAAGTACTTTGAAATTTGGAAGGTGGATTTTTTTTGTTGTTGTTGATTTCCTGTTCATAGATGAATAAAGTTTTATGTTTAATGCTTACCATTGTTTTGTTTAATATTTTCTTTTCTTTTAGATATGATCACAAGCATTATTTTGCAATTAGCGCACCGGCAGGTAAATTGATAGAGACATATTATGCGAGCGCAGTCAAAATTTGCAGACATTACAAAAGCAGTAGGTACGAAAATCAGAACACACCGTAATCCAATACCGCACTGATTGCAATTAATTGACTATATAGGCTATTTTTTGCCAATTTTGGTTAAGGTTAAATCACAATCAGAGAACATTATAATGGAAGTAGGTACGAAAATCAGAACAACCCGTCAACCTATTCCGCACGGAATTGCAATTAAGGAATTGAGCTTCAAAGAGACACGATAAAATATTTTTCTTACATTTGAATGCATTATAATCTTTCGCTCATTTGACTTTAAAAGACCAAAACCAAAAATGGCATGTGATTTGTGTACCAAAAATATAAGCGATATTTTGGCGCCTTTTTAACTTGGGATTTTGTGGCCAAGTAGCTATAAATGTCATTAGAACCAGCATATTTAAAGGAAAATATGTTTAACTATATATACTTATCATCTGTTTTTCTATCATCAAGTCAATTGAATTTAACTCAATAATACATTAAAATTACAAAAAGGTGTTTGGCATCAACCTATACTGCGAATATTTAAAGCTGCATTCTCACAAATTGACAGTTTGGGTCTTTTTATTTTATGTCTCAGAATCAGCTCATTTTGGCATCAGTGCCTTCATTCATACTCTAGTTATTAATTGGACAAACTTTTTGTGCCGAAGGTTACCGCGACCATGACCTTTGACCTCTAAAAAAACAAAAAAGGTCATCTGCTGGTCATGACAAACCAATTTTATGGACCGAAGAAACGAGCATACTCTAGTTATCAATCGGACAAGCTTTTTGTGTCCGCGACCGTGACCTTCTTCTACTGAACTCAAAATCAATATGGGTCATCTGCAGGTCAACTTTCTTGCCAAGTTTGAAGAAAGTACGACAAAGTATGTTCCGGTTACTTATCAGTTAAGCTTTTGAGTTCAATGTCAGCGGGACCGTCCCCTTTGACATTTTGTGTTGAAGGGAACCACGACCGTTGCCATCGACCTACTGACCCCTTAATCAATAGGGGCCATCCACTGGTCATTACCAACCTCCATACTAAGTTTGAGGACCTTAAGAATAAGAACACTACAGTTATCAATCGGACAAGGTATTGTCTAACGACCTACCGGCGACCGACCTACCGACCGACATACCGAGTGACCGACCGATCGGCATGTGCAATGCAATATATACCCCCGCTCCTTCAGAATGGGGCAAAAAACGAAGAACGACCAAATATATCGCATCGCTCAGCTATATATAAATCACAGGTACGTCCAGGAGTTATATTTAAAAAAATGTTTGTTGATGGTATTGTTATTATTGAAGTTTACAACTCATTATGCACCAGTCAATGGTAACCAACCCCCCCCCCCCCCAGGTCCGGGGTAAAGCGGGGACTTTGACTTCCGGTCCAAGGAACCCCGGGTAAAATCGCCGCACTGCGGGAACAAACTACTGGTAAAATAACCACCAACCCCCCGCACCCCAGGGACATCCTAGGTAAGGCCCATTCCCCACTATTGTCCGCGCAAAAACAAAACCACCGCAAAAAAACACGGCCTATTTTCCCCGCTAGCCCCGGTATAACCCCGGACTTGGCAGAGGGGGGGGGCGTGGTTAAAATTGACTGGTGCATTATGATGTATCGGAAATCTAAAGTAGTGTTGAATGTTTTTGCACAAATAAAACGTTTTGATAGATCATGGCTTTTACATGTATTATCTTTTGACTCCAATACTTCCACATTTACGTCTGCTGCATTGCAATAAGCCGAATCGTGCTCAAATGATAAAACCTCTTTCCTTTCAGTTATTTTCGGAAAATAGGTCATTGAGCTTATGTTTCTTTTAATAATATATCAAATATCTGATTCTTGTATCTTGTATCTTGACTCGCTGATCGTCACGCATATATAAGCACGGTGTATTTTCTCTTCATTGGCCTCATTTTCATTGTATATATACAACTATACTTGTTGAATGTTTAAAAAATAAATAAAATTCTATACGTTCTCTTATCTCAATGTCCTAGTTTAAGTTCTATAAAATATCAAAATAAACTTGTACCCAATATTGAACTCTCAGGGTGTCCTGTAAATTAAACCATTCGGAACAGTTCAGCTATTCACAAAGATAAGATATTTTGGCTCCAAAATTGATTTTTTATATATATTTTATAACGTTTTAATCCATAAAAAATCAAAATTTGAAATGGAAATTTGAAAATCTGCCATCTGATCTTTTGTCAATAGTCTTTCATCACAGGTTTGCAGATATTTACACATTATATCTATGTTCGCTCCAAAACAAAAAAAAAAGAAGAAAAGTTGTCAAAACGTTCAATCTGTGAGAGAACAGTTTTAACGTTTGTTAGGAGTAATTGTGCATCTTAAAGAAATATTTTGGTGACAATCTGAAGTGTTCAGTGACACAGCCAAAGAAAGACCCTAGCTTTTCAAACTTTCATAAACATAACACGCTTAAGTAGTTTATTTCAATTAGCCAATATACATACTTAAACTTGATTTTTTGACAAGTTGAAAACGTTTTATTGTACGCAAATCTTTTCAGTTTTGTTTTAATGATATTTGCTAAATGCGAAGCTAAATCCTGTTATAAGGTTTAAGGTTTAAGAAGTTTTGCGAAATTGGGGCAAAAGTTTAACTATATTATGAGTATTCAACTATAGTCGATCCCCGATGGTTCGAACTTCGAGGGACCGGCGTAAATACCTCGAGCCTTGGAAAATTCGAGCCAAACGGGAATGATAACATTCAGTTAAAGAAATCGGCCCTTAACATTCAGTTCGAGCAAACCAGGAATTCGAGCCAAGTGAGTTCGAACCAACGGGCTTCGACTGAATTTTCTCAAACCAGTTTTCTAAGGGATTCAGGAGGTGTCCAAATAAAAGGTCAATCGGACCTCCTCGGCCATCTCGGCCATACTTCGAGCCTCGGATGTGTGCCGGTGCATTTGAAGAAGTAGTTGATAATATTAATTAATTTTAGTGTTTTAACATGTAATTTTTATAACTTAGATCCACTTGATTCACAGTAAGAAATGTGATTGCATCAAACATGAAGATTCCTAAGGGTTAAGTCCTCAGACTTAACTGCTAAAATAAAATTTCTACGCGATCTACTTGCAGCGTAGTGAAATGAAAATACTTATTTTTAATTGTAAACCGTCCATATACATCCGAGGTTGTTTTCGATAGAAAATGACCGAGGTGTTCCGATTGTTCCCCTGTATGAAATTTAACGCATGGTACCCGGCGTTTAAGTATATAATGCACCAGCAGCTCGTAATATTTTTTGATGTTTCGAAGGAAAATGACAGAGAAGTTCCGATTTCATCCGGAGCTGTTTCTTTGGAAAATGACCGAGGTGCTCCAATTGAAATTTGATTAACTAACATTTTGGAACACATTCTAGAACAGAAACTATCACACAAATCGTTTATGAATTACTATTATTAGCACATACAAGCAGCGGAGTCCTACTTTTGCATACTATATAAAAACGCATCAGTCAACGGACGCCTCACAACTTGACAGCGCTGTACGACTCGGAGTTTAAATAAATTTGTGAAATATAAACTTTAGCAAAAAATGCCTTCTTACAAATTAACGTATTTCAATGGGAGAGGGAGAGGTGAAATTTCAAGGCTTTTATTTGCTGCAGCTGGAAAAGCATTTGAGGACAACAGGATAGAATTTGCAAATTGGGGTGGACTAAAAAAAGGTATTTAATAACTACACCTTTTATTTGGATACTAACTAATCTTTTATTTTGGACAATTTCAATCAAAATTTCAGTCGTAACTTCTCTTATCTTTAAAGATGCACTATTACTCCCAAAGGGGATTTACCATATTTAATACAATTGTTTTAATTTACCAAAAAGTATTAATAAATGTAGAATACAATGTTTCTTATGAAGAACACTGTGCTTAATTTGAAAGAAATGTGCAGAAAACACGGAATTTCTACCTTATGAGCTGATATTATATCACAGTAAATCTTTTAGCATTCACCAATCATTAAATATTTTTGTGTTTTCAGCTAATAAATACACAGTTATTAACTTGTTATCAGTAATTGATATTTTCCATAAAAGCATTATTTAGTCAGTAGTTGAAGGTTTATCACTCAAAATGAATGTTTGTTATACATGTGTTTGTATTGATTATGAATAAGAGTGTCACTTCACTATAAACGTCACATGTGGCAATTCAATTATTTTAGTATGTGCCCTAATTTTGTGTAAATTATTTTATTGTGTTTCAAGTTCAATTCACTCAGATATGTAGCAAATTAATGAAACTACAGTCGAACCCCGTTGGCTCGAACTCGCTTGGCTCGAATTGAATGTTAAAGACCGATCTCTCTCACTGAACGTAAGTTTTTCCGCTTGGCTCGAATTTTCCGAGGCTCGAGGTATTTTAGCCAAGCAGTTCGAGCCATTGGTGTTCAACTGTATGACACAAAAATATTATTTTAATTTACGACAAAAATTGACTAATATCTGTATTCAAACGGTCGGAAACTTGTCATGAATTTATAATAACTAAGAAAACGAATGATGTTTTGTTGACAAAATATTTTACTTTAGATATACAAATATCTGCATTTCTTTTGTTTACCTAAAATGACTAACAATCTTAACGGAGCACTCACCGTGTGGGCAAGGCCCGAGTGCGAGTATAAATTAGCTTACACACCCAACACCTAATTTGTCCTCCCGGTTAGCTCAGTCGGTAGAGCGTTGAACTGTTAATCGGACAACCCGGGTTCGATTCCCGGGCGGACCAGGTCACTTCTGTTGTGATTGGTTATGAAATCCTTTCTACGACCATTCGCACTGTACCACTGCCCCTGGCATGTACAGAAGTTGTCAGTTCCTTGCAGAAGTGAAGGCACCTAGTACTGGTTCACCGCCCAGGATAGGTGTGCGGTGGTTGAACTGTCACTCTGGGACCCTTCAATGTGCTCGCGCCGGGACCCGGAGTATAAACTACTAACACCACCACACCTAATTTAATTGAATCTGCATGGATGACAGCGGTGGTATTCAATATTGTCTTAATTCAATGTAAGAACGCTGTAGCTCATCGGATTACTCGATACAAATAACGAACCTATACAATGAATGGAGTCAATGATGCATGACCATAAGATTGCCTTAAGACACATTTTGAATACCACCCTAGAGGTCTAAGCTATTGCAATTCATTTATTAGGCTGCTTGTAAGAAGTCCATTCATGGATAGGTATTTCAATTACCGAAGGTTTCCGTAATGAAATATGAAACGACAAACTGTAATTTGATAACTCTCAAATTCAAATTCAGTCTGACAAAGCTTTTTCACCTTTAGTGCAAGACAAATATAGTTTTAGTGTTCGAAATTATTTTTTGTCCAATGGGATTTTTTTTCAAATCGGCCTTTAATTCGATTCGTTAGATAAGCAGCAAGCCGGTATATATTCTAATCAGGTGATCCGGTAGTTTAAAACGGAGGCTAGGTCATCAGATGAAATAATTATAATCTCGAAAACTTATCTGGTAAAAGGGTTATTAATATGTATATATCAATCTAAAAATCCATAATCATAAGCCATTATCGACGAGACGAATCGCGTAGGCATATTAAATGAGCCAGAGTAGTTGAGAAAGTCATATCAATGAAACAGAAGGATAAGCAAGGCATATCAAATTATCCAAAAGGATTACAAATCTATATCAAATAAAAGAGATAAGAAAGTCATATCAATGAAACAGAAGGATAAGCAAGGCATATCAAATTATCCAAAAGGATTACAAATCTATATCAAATAAAAGAGATAAGAAAGTCATATCAATGAAACAGAAGGATAAGCAAGGCATATCAAATTATCCAAAAGGATTACAAATCTATATCAAATAAAAGAGATAAGAAAGTCATATCAGATTAACCGGATGGATTAGAAAGCCATATCAATGAACCAGAGGGATAAGAAAGTCATATCAAATGAATCAGTGTGGTAAGAAAATCATGTTAATGAATCAGAGGAATAGGAAAGTCATATCAATGAATCAGAGGGATAAGAAAGTCATATTAATGAATCAGTGTGGTAAGAAAATCATGTTAATGAATCAGTGGGATAAGAAAGTCATATCAATGAATCAGAGGGATAAGAAAGTCATATTAATGAATCAGAGGGATTAGAAAGTCATATTAAATGAATCAAAGGGATTATAAAATCATATTAATGAATCAGAGGAATTAGAAAGTCATATCAATGAATGAGAGGGATTAGAAAGTCATATTAATGAATCAGAGGGATTAGAAAGTCATATTAAATTAATCAAAGGGATTAGAAAATCATATTAATGAATCAGAGGGATGAGAAAGTCATATTAATGAATGAAAGGAATTAAATAGTCTTATTAAATTAATTAGATGGATTAGAAAGTCATATTAAATGAATCGAAGGGATTAGAAAATCATATTAATGAATGAAAGGAATTAAATAGTCTTATTAAATTAATTAGATGGATTAGAAAGTCATATTAATGAATCAGAGGGATTAAAACGTCATATCAAATTAATCATACGAATAAAAAAGTCATATTAAATGATACAGAAGGATTAGAAAGTCATATCAATGAAACAGATGGATAGGAAAGTTATATCAATGAACCAGAGGGATTATAAAGTCATATCAATGAACCAGAGGGATAAGAAAGTCATATCCAATTATCCAGAAAGATCAGAAAATAACCAACTAACTATAAGTCTATTATTATATCTGTATCCTCAGATACTCCGCAGGGAACGTTGCCGGTGTTGGAGATTGACGGGAAGCGAAAGATCTCACAGAGTTTGGCGATTGCTCGATTCCTCGCAAGGGAATTCAGTAAGTACCCGGGATTGTACTACTATTAGTTATTTGTTAGTTATTTTACGTATGGCTGTTGTTGCCCCCAAATCCAACAATTATACAACTTTTTCTACAGTTCATTTTCATTTAACACACAAACAACACACACACACACACACACGCACGCGCGCACACGCACACACATATCAAGATTTGAGACAGCTGTTTCAGCTCTACATTTATATGTTTAAAGATGTAAGCACGTTATCAAACATTTCACGCTTAAAAGTTAACGACATCATCACGTTGTATACTTAAACAAAGTTCTAAACAATCGGCCCTGCATAAAAGCTATAAACCCATGAGCATACAACAAATAGAAATTAATAGCTTACAGTCGCACCCTGATGGCTCGAACTCCATGGGGCCGGCTAAAACACCTCGAGCCTCGGAAAATTCGAGCCAAGCGGGAAAACTTACGTTCAGTGTAAAGAGATTGGTCCTTAACCTTCAATTCAAGTTTTTGAGGAATTCGAGCCAAGCGAGTTCGAGCCAACGGGGTTCGACTGTATTTACAAACATGTCAAAATATCGAAGGTCATAATATTGGCACAATCAAATAAATTTTGATAATAATTGCTTAGGCGATTACCAACCACATTTATCCCTCATTAACAAATACAAGGTAACACAGTAATGGGTTAATGGTTATACAGTCGAACCCCGATGGCTCGAACTCTTTGGGACCGGCTAAAATACCTCGAGCCTCGAAAAATCGAGCCAAGCGGTAAAACTTACGTTCAGTGTAAAGAGGTCGGTCTTTAACATTGAATTCGAGCAAACGAGGAATATGGGCCACTCGAATCCGAGCAAACGGTGTTCGACTCTAATTATAATTTCATTAAACATAGAAGTTTGAACTCCTTAGAGTAAAGGTCATATAGGTAAATTATCTAACCTTCTATATATAGTTAAATCAGTATTTGTTATCAATTCAACAAATGTTGGTATAATTAGTATAATCAAATAGTAACTTCTTATATCACGCCTCCAACAATAATGACGCAATGCTATTGGCCCAGGACTTGTCACGCGGTGACGCCATATTTTTCCAAATTGGGTCACCAAATTTATATCGTACGAAAATGGCGTCTACTTCCCGATTACAATGAATATTCCGATAAATAAATGAAACATTCAAACATGTAAACAGGTTGTCGACATGATATATACGTTACGAGGTTACCGTATATCCCATATCGGGTCACCTACTAACCCAATAACTTATAATAAATTGTCATTTTAAATCATTATACAATCTTATTACAGAGTTGAATGGTAAGGATAACACTGAAATGACCTTAGTTGACCAGATTATGGACACCGCCGTAGATCTCTTTAGCGAGGTCGTGAAATTTGCCTTTCTCCAGGACGAAGCAGAAAAGGTCAGTATCTCATCGTGCTGTGCTTTTACCACTTTTGCTTTCGAAGGTAAAAATAAATAAATCTCTAAAATATAAAACATATGCGCTACATAGACGTCGATAACCAAGGTATAATTTATAGGTACTGCTATTCTATTCTGGCCCGACCCCATGGTTCTTATTATGGGGCAAATAAATGGGAGCATCGAGGCCTCAAAAAGAAAAGAAAAAAAGTATCTCTACCTTTAGATTAATAATAAAAAAGGAAACAAACTTAAGTTCTTGGATGGAATTCAAAGTGCACTTTAAGTCAATCTTATTGTCATACATAACTAACTGCAGTCACTGTGTTAGTCCGGGTTTTTAATATCGAGCAATCCGATTAGCTAAATCGTTCTTAGATAAAATTAAAACCAATAATGAATACCACCACTACATATGTGTTTAGGGTGTGTATCTTTTGATGTGTCGTTTCAGGGTAATTAAAAACTTTGATGCATAACCGATTTGTTGATAGTAATAACTTTGATGCATAACCGATTTGTTGATAGTAATAACTTTGATGCATAACCGATTTGTTGATAGTAATAATTTTGATGCATAACCGATTTGTTGATAGTAATAACTTTGATGCATAACCGATTTGTTGATAGTAATAATTTTGATGCATAACCGATTTGTTGATAGTAATAACTTTGATGCATAACCGATTTGTTGATAGTAATAATTTTGATGCATAACCGATTTATTGATAGTAATAATTTTGATGCATAACCGATTTGTTGATAGTAATAATTTTGATGTTTGCACAATTTCAGGCCAAGAAACGTGAAGAATTCCTACAAGGAAAAGCAAAAACATTTCTCGAATGTTTGGAAAAATTGGTGAAGGAAGGCGGAAAGGGCGACTTCGCTGTTGGATCTTCTGTAAGTGGACGGATATATAATACCAAAACATCAAAACAGTCTTCTCTGAACATCAATGTCTGGATATATTAAATAATTAAAGCTTATAGTATATGCATATCAGCAAATTCCTGCTGTACCATATGTAGAAAATACGACTAAACATTTTTGTCTTCCGGGGGAACATAAGACGGAAGACTCGGACTTTATTTGTGCTCGGTTGTGCGATAAAAATAGAGGATAATAATTGTTTTCAGTGTGAGATCGTTATTTCTCCCACCTCAGATAATTAGATCCAATAATTTAACCATGCTAGAAATTCTTATCTTGCCCACGGGCGAAGATAAAATGCCCGTATGGAACTTCTTTTATTGGTCACCACATTGTTATTACCTCCCTTGTTGAAGACTGTCGTCTGTAGCGCATCATGGAAACTTTGTCTATATTTATTGTCTATTGCAATATTTAGAACGCTAGTTAATTATTTCTCGCTTCAAATGTCACCATAAACAGTTTTCACGCACCTTTCAAGAAATAATGTTTCACTCTTCTTAGAACTATATAAAGACCGATCAGACCATTTACATACTCTGAATCACTGCGCGAATATCCATGACAACCACGAATTATCCGTACGCAATTATTTTCACTAAGCACAAAAGAGTTCCAGCAAAAAAATACATTTTTACTTAATTTTGTTTAACTGAGGTAGGAGAAAAAGCATCTACCATAGCTGCTCGTGTAAGATAGGTTCATCCCGGTAAACCTCGTTTCCGCTAAACACCCTACGCTCGGATCGGAATGAATCTATCTTACACTCTCGGCCATGGAAGATACTTATAATATTTAACCGAGTGAGCGTCAAAAGCTATACTTAAAATATTCAAGAGGTGAAATATATTGCGATCTTTCACTGAAACCAAAGACCCTTCTTTTTATTTTTACTTTTATTTTAATTTTTCAGAACAGCGCTCAAAATTATAAAATAACGGAATGTCATTTCGGAAATGACGTCGTTGATTTTGCTTAAACTCTACAACTATGATAAACTGTATTTCTTTTTATCTGAAAGCTCAACTTTTCTTCAGCTGACGATTGCTGACCTTATGCTTTACGCATACATAGAAAATTCTCAATGTGTGGGCATCTTGAAAGATTTCAAACTATTGGACGCCAACAGAAAGAAGGTCGAGCAACAACCAAAGATAAAGGAATACTTGGCGAAGAGGCCCGTCACTGCCTTCTAGTGCAATAACTGTCCAATCATAATATCTAACTACGACAAATAACTACAAATCGACTTGACTGTCTATTTATGTCGCATTCTACTCTGTACAGATTCTCATGACATTTACCTCGTTGTTTTGAATTTTACATGTTTACTGTTATATTTTTAATAATGTGAATAAAATAGGACTTGATTATTTATCGAATTCAATGAAATATATTGCCAATACAAAAGTGGCAAAAACGAAATATGACCGATCATACGGAATATGGTCGGTAGGAAATATGGTCGATCGGAAATATTGCCGATAGGAATCATGGCCAATCGGAAATATAGCTAATAGGAAATATGGCCGATTTAAAATATGATCAATAGGAAACATAGTCAATAGGAAACATGGCCGATAGGAAATATGGCCGATAGGAAATATTGTTATTAGGACATATGGCCATTTGGAAATATGGCCGATAGGAAATATGGCCAACCTGAAATATGGCCGATAGGTAATATGATCAATATGACACATGTTCAGTAGGAAATACGACCAATCGGAAATATGACCGACAGGAAATGTGGCAGATAGGAAATGTGGCCAGTAAAAATTTGGCGAATAGTAAATATGGTTCTATGAAGTATGGCTAAACTGAAATGTGGCAAATAGGAGTGTGTGTTAGAGTAATGATATATTACGCCAATAAGATGATCGACGAAACTTGGTAAAAGACGAACTGCTAATCCGCGTTTCGTGCAGTATGTCTATGAACTCGATACCTAATATCATGTTAAAGTTCACATTGGATCAGCAAAGGTTAATTCTTTGATCATTATATTTTCAAAATTGTATAACTTCCATGACCGCAATTACGCATAACTGCTATACATCAAGTTTTATTTATGAAAGAAGTGGAATTAATTACAAAGCTTATATGTTAATTTTACGTTTAATTACACGAATTATTGTCAATGTTGCCTCGATTTAATAACCTATTTATGTCGACTTATATTTATCGGAAAAAGTTCAATATGCTACGTCGTCTTTATAATGTGAAGTTTAAAATAAAATAATGTTTTGGACAAATCGTTTGGAAATTTATAAGTCGACAACATAATCAGATAGCGTTTTATAATTAGTCACATCGACATTAAACAGCTCGATGTGTCTTCTTCCTCACATACGATAGACGTTTTTTATAAGTTTTACAGATTACGCACTACAGTCAAACCCTTATGGCTCGAACTTCGAGGGATCGAATTACCTCGAGCCTCGGAAAATTCGAGCCAAGCGGGTAATGATTAGATTCAGTTTAGAAAAATCGGTCGTTAACATTCAGTTCGAGCCAACCAGGAATTCGAGCCAAGCGAGTTCGAGCCAGCGGGTTTGACTGTATATACATGTAAAATTCGACACCAGAGCCATTGGAAATGGTATCTAGGACAGAACTGACAGCATAAATAATGGTTGAGAAAGTGTTTTAAGGGAAACCAAGCGCAAATATTTATATAAACCTAACTTATTCCAAAGAAGTGATTTTTAATGTATGTACTTTTGACATCGTCATCGCTCAAGTGAGAAGAAGAATTGCAAAAAAAAACTCATCAATGGTTTCAATGCATTTTCGCAAAGATTGAATCTTTCCAAAGCAAAAAAAAAAAAAAAAAATGTCAAAACTGTCTGTGACAGTGCAGCTTTAAGCACAAGTAATTATTTGAATTAGGACTAAAGTCGAAACCCGTTGTCTCGAATTCCTCGTTGGCTCGAACTCGATGTAAAGGATCGATGTCTTGATACTGAAGGTAAACATTTCCGCTTGGCTCGAATTTTTTGAGGCTCGAGGTATTTGCGCCGGTCCCTGTGAGTTCGAGCCAACCGGATGTCGACTGTATATCCCTGTCCATGCAGTTTCCCCACGGGTCAGTAAGCGTCTTATTAAAGTGCATTTTCGAACTAGTAAGTATTGACTAAATATATGGAACATTATATAGAACAAACATTTACACATAAATGACCTATGCAAACACCACATGGTCACTGAAAACCTCTTATAACAAAGGTAAATATCGGAGTCCTAGCTTTTACCAAGGGTATAAATACGTATTGCTCAGCCTATGCGTTGCCATATTGTACAACACTTGGTTTGAATTAAGTAGTCTTACTAACTTAATCGGCAGCAAATATGCCTTCTTATAAATTAACGTATTTTAATGGAAAGGGACGAGCGGAAGTTTCTCGACTTTTATTAGCTGCTGCTGGAAAGGCGTTTGAAGACGTAAGAGTTGATTTCGCGCAATGGGGTGATCTCAAGAAAGGTAATTTGCCATTTTCTTCTTTAAGAATTTAAATTTCAGTATTTGACATTTACTTCTTGTATGTGTTTTAGTAATTTGTCAGTTATGTCTTATTTTAATCGTATTCAATGATCATATTTCTTCTTATTTCAATCGCAGTTACTTGCCATTTTCTTCTTATTTCTATCGTAGTTACTTGCCATTTTCTTCTTATTTCTATCGTAGTTACTTGCCATTTTCTTCTTATTCCAATCGCAATAACTTGCCATTTTCGTCTTATTTCAATCGCAGTTACTTGCCATTTTCTTCTTATTTCAATCGTAGGTACTTGCCATTTTCTTCTTATTTCAATCATAGTTACTTGCCATTTTCTTCTTATTTCAATCGCTGTTACTTGCAATTTTTTCCTATTTCAATCGCAGTAACTTGCCATTTTCTTTTTATTTCAATCGCAGTAACTTGCCATTTTCATCTTTTTTCAATCGCAGTAACTTGTCAATTTCTTCTTATTTCCATTGCCATTTTTTAGTTTTATTTTTATATATGGGTGAAAAACTTGAAACTATTGTTTTATTTAACTCTGACTCGAATTAAATGATAATATTTGATCATTTAATCATTTTTACTTTGCCTGGAAAATAATTTTTGTATTTTCAATTTTTTTCTTAATATTCCAATCTTAGTGGTATTGGGTTTGAGTCCACTAAACTTTTTTATGTTTAAAACAGTATGGACTTGTATATGCAAACATATGTACTGCTCTGTTCTGTTCTGTTCAGTATTGCTCTGTTCTGTTCTGTTCAGAATTGCTCTGTTATGTTCTGTTCAGTATTGCTCTGTTTTGTTCTGTTCAGTGTTGCTTTGTTCTGTTCTGTTCAACTTTTTAGTGCTCTAAATACTATTATTTAAACCACTCACTAAGTGAGCCAGATACGGTATATATCTACCAGTTCACCTGATTAAAATAAAAAAAAACTAATAAAATGATTTACTGAAATAAAAGATTTGGCAAATTTGAAGCATAGAGCTACTGCCTTCTCATTAGACAAAACAATATGTTGACCACTTATTATTTTCGCCACATAAATTCAATATTGTTGTTATAACATTTCGGACATTTAAACTGTAAGTCATATAAATTGTATTTTAAACTTTCATTTTAATACCAAAAGGTCATACGTTCTGAGCTCCGTATTAAATAAAATCAATGCATTAAGATAAAGCAGACATTTCATGCACATAATTTTATAATACACTGACGCTTTAATTTGAAAACTTGAATTAATACAGTGAATTTGCAATTTATTTGCATTTAATAAGCACATAATTCGTGTGACTACTTTTACCAGTGCATACAGGGAGAGGGGGATTAGACGCCCATATGTACCACCAAACCCTCCCCCCTTCCATCACTTTAAACAAAATAAATTTCGGTTCTAAGATAGGGAAGCAAGTCAAAAGGTTACGCCCCATAAGTAATGCCCCCTCTAACGTCGATTCCTGGATCTCCCCCCGGCAAGAGCTACAGTATATTTATAATCTTATTCAAGTTTACACTGGATTTGTTCGGACGCTTTGAAAGTTGCGTTGAACAAATACAGCTTCTAATGGCGTTCCAACAAACCATTATAACCGCAAATACATGATATAAGTGCTGTGTCAATTTGAGGTCAGGCTTGTTAGATTAAAAGTTCACAAATAAGACACCGTGTCCTTTGACATTAAACTAGCTATTGTCAATGAAAATTTAATTATTTTGAAATCCCATAACATGAAGTTATATTATAATGATTAACAATGGGCGGGGTGAGCGTAGCGCCCCCCCCCCCTAAAGTCGTCCAAGTTGGCTTTTAATTTAATTAATTTGTAATATATGAGAATAGAAGTAATAAAACACTCCCAAAATGCACCATTTCGGACTAGAACTTGTAATAACATTCTTGGGGGATGACCCTAAAAACCCCTGCGAAACGCTTTAAACCAAACAGGTTCGGTTCTGATCGAGGGCCGCTGGTCAAAAAACACCCCTAAGTTCCACCCCCTCTAACGTCAAATCATGGATCCGCCTCAAAACAGTGTCGTGGTGAATATTAGAACTGGTGGGGTTGTTTATTTTCGTTTTCAATCTTTTTGTAAAAATATGATAAACAGTAATACTGCGATAACTCGAAGACGCCGGGCCCGACCTAAAACCTCGAGTTATCCGATGTTTAGAGTTATTTGTGCATACGTTGCCTTGGCTAGTGACCTGTCTTCTCTTTTTCTATAGGAGCTATAAACTTGCCTTTGGGTCTGGGGTACCTACCCAAAGTTAATTTGTGTTCGGCCTGGGACATGAGGTGCACTGGGAACCGCCGCCACCACCCCTTCAGCCTCCTAAATCCGCTACTGGATAATTATGCTTATTAATGTACAATTATACTTTCGTCCACAGATATGCCACAGGGAACACTGCCGGTGTTGGAAGTGGATGGAAAGATGAAGATCTCTCAGAGCGGTTCAATAGCGCGGTACCTCGCAAGAGAGTTCGGTTAGTATCTTATTTCAGATTATACTTCATTTCTTAAATATTTACACCTCAACTTCCATTCCTTAAATGAACTGCCTTTCGGCAATTGCGTTCATCAATCGATGAACGCAACAATTCGGATATGTTCGGATCGTACTTCATTGCATAACAATATACATGAAAGCTATTGATCTTGTTATTGGTTGTATTGTGTCTGCAGGTCCCGTAAAATATAGATCAACATTTTTATAAGTGTTAGTTTATTATATTTTAAATATACTAGAAGTGCTTCAATTTTACGTTTCAAAGTGATTCCAAGTGGTTAATCTTTTCCCGCGTTATTGTGACGTTTATAGTCGGGTCGTTCTATTTACAGAATGGGTAAGAACGGATTACTGAAAGGTTTTCTTAAATAAAATGAAGTACTTTTTTTAGCAATTCTTGATTGAAATAATGAACTATTCGTGTAAATATAAGGAATGAATTGCGGGGTTGATGTCATTATCGGGGATATGAACGCAATTGGGTTGGTCAAAGTACACGTGGAGTCCTTCGGACTCCACACACATTGACCAACCCAATTGCGTTCATACCCCGTTAATGATATCAACCCCGCATTTCATTCCTTAATTAAAAGAATTAACCAAAATTAGTAATACCAACCAATCAGTTTTGATCTTAGAGCTATTTATTGGCATTCTCGTATACCGGAGCGATGATGTTATTATATTTATCATTATCAAACCTCTGACAAATAAGAATGGTAACCGTTATTGGTCCTCGTTTTAAAGCTGCACTCTCACATATTAAATGTTTTGAAAGCTTTTTTTGTCTTGTAACGAGCCTATTTTTGCGAAAATGCATGGAAACCAGTGATATAATACTGTGACATAAACTCAGATCTCAAGTTTCTCATATTTATGATAAAAAATTGATGTTATATGCATTTTTCTTAAAGCGTTAATAGTAATGCGTTTTGGCAAAATATCATTAATTTTCGAACATAAATGTGAAAAACAGCTATCTGATCTATTGTAAGCAGTCAAATATCACTGGTTTTCAGATATTTACGCAAAAAAAGCTCATTCCAAGACAAAAAAAGTTGTCAAAACGGTAAATCTGTGAGAGTGCAGCTTAAATATTGCAATCAAATTGGCACTGCTAAAGGAATGGGCATAACCGTCTGGAGGATAAGGGACATCAGCTTAAAGTGACACTCTTATTCCAAATCAATACATACACATGTATATCAAACATCAAGTTTGACTGATAAACCTTTAACTACTTACTAAATAATGCATTTATGGAAAATAAAAATTACTGATAACACGATTGTAACTGTGTATTTAATTGCAGAAAGCGCAAAAGTATTAAATGATTGGTGAATGCTAAAATATTTACTGTGGTCAACTGTAGTCTCATAAGGTAGAAATACCGTGTTTTATGCATATTTCTTTCGAATTAAACTTGGTATCCTTCATAAGAACCATTGTTTGCGACATTTATTAATCCATTTTGGAATATTAAAACAATGATATTAATTGTAATAAATCTTATTTGGGAGTAATAGTGCATCTTAATAACAATGTTTTCTGTTTAAAAGGATTTATCAGTAAAAATATCACTTTTCTTTTCACTTTTCACTTTTCACGGTCCAAATCGAACGTCAAATATGAAGTGCGCACAGGTCTTGGACACAACTTTAACGACGAGAAACTACAACTGCCATTTCGTATCTCTTTTAGGAAAATAATAAAAAGAAAATAGTTCCTTTCAGTGTAAGATCGCAATTTATTTCATCTCGTGAATACTCAAGTATGCTAACATGTGGCCCATCCCAATTGTATGATAAAAGTGTTTGTCGAATGTGTGTACATCATAGACAATATAATACGATTAAACTTCAATACTCAAGTTATATAGCTTTTGGCGTTAACTCGGTGAAATATATTGCGATCTTCCACTGAAACAAGCAATTATCCTCTATATAGTGGCATTTTTTCCGCTTATGTTCAGTATACGTTGTATCAGTTAAAGTGACACTCTTATTCAAAACCAATACATACACATGTATATATAACAAGCATCAATTTTGACCGATAAACCTTTAACTACTTACTAAATAATGCATTTATGGAAAATATTTATTACTGATAACAAGATTGTAACCGTGTATTAAATTGCAGAAAGCTCAAAAATATTAAATGATTGGGGAATGCTAACAGATTAACTGTAATCTACTATTATAATAGTCTTATAAGGTAGAAATACCGTGTTTTATGCATATTTCTTTCAAATTAAACTTGGTATCCTTCATTAGAAGCATTTTTTACATTTATTCATCCTTTTTTGTATATCAAAACAATATTATTAATTGTGGTAAATCTTATTTGTGAGTAAGAGTGCATCTTTAATCATATCCAGTCAAAAATAGAAACATTAAATGAATTTGTCCTTTATTTTTTCAGACTTGTATGGCAAGGGTAACGCGGATATGACCTTGGTGGACCAGATTATGGACACCTGTATTGATCTCTTCAGTGGGGTGTTAAGGTTTGCCTTTCTCAAGGACGAAGCTGAAAAGGTCAGTATATCATTGTAAGATATGAATACAAAAGAGGACACAAAAAAGCCCTGATCGATATATTCACTAACGCCTTAAGTCTGAGTTAGAGACTCAGGATCAGGAAATTGAATTCTTAAATGTTTTGAAATATCTATACTATAACGTATTTTTAGAAAAGATATGTGCCTGGTTGAGAGCCTGCAATGTGTTACAGATACAAGGCCTTTGACCATATTTGCTGCTGTAATAGCACAAAATTAAAATGTTGCTTTAATAAATCTGAGTTTCAAACTTAGACTCAGTATGTTAGTGAACACGGCCCTGTGGCAATGATTACAAACAATCTAAAGTCAGAGTTCAGACTCAAATGGCAAAACTACAAATCTAAATTTTATCGTTATTGTCTTACTAGTTGAGTTTTGAAGGCAAAGTTTGTTGAAATTTATAACTATTTGAAATTGTACGATATTTCACATTTATTTTTGTAAAACGAATATAATAAAAGTGATTATATGTACATGTAATTAAATAAAGGTGTTTTTCTAAGTCAGACTCTAGACTTGAACTTGCAACTGTTCGTAATCGCGCCATAGGTCCATGTTCATTAATTTCTGGAGTCAGAGAATCAGATTCAGAAATGATTTTATAACTGTGAAGAAACCTATTGGGAACTCCTCGCCCATTGCCCATCGAAAACAACCTCGGATGTATGCCGGTACATCAGTAGAAGTAGTTCGTTATTTTTTTAATAATAGTATTAATTAATTGCAGTGTTCTAACGTGGGTTGTGTCGCACTAAGTCTAAATTGATTGCCATTGAAGTGAATTATTGCATAAATAATTATGATTTCAAAGAGTAAAGTCATAAAGTTTAACTGCTTAATTGAAATTACTACGCGATGCAGCGTATTTTAAGTGTTTCAATTTCTGACAATGTATTTAACCGTACATACACATCCAAGGTTGTTTTCGATGGAAAAATAGCCGAGGAGTTCCGAATGGGGAATTTACTTTTCGTGGAGTTTACAACTCGGCTCACCAAACACTAACAGTGAATGACCTAAATTTCAGGCCCAGAAACGGGAAGAGTACTTGGCAGGTGACGCTAAAAAATATCTGGGACTTTTGGAAAAACTTGTCCAAGAGGGCGGTAAGAGTGGCTTTGCGGTTGGATCGTCCGTAAGTTAATATTAATTATTCTGAAAATGCTTAACCAGCAAATTAAAATAAAGTTTGCAAATTCCTTATTTATACTGATTTTATGAAAATAAGTATTCTGTATTCAATCTGTTGGCCAGTCCATTCAAAACAATCATTTTCTACTTGTAAACTTAACTACGATTTAAGTTGTTTATTGAACCAACGCCCCAATTTCTCGAAACTTCTCAAGTCTCTTATAACATGATTAAGCTAAATAAATCCACTATTTTTGTCTTTCAATATTTTGCGTTTTATATACTCCTTTAAAAGTGTTAATATTTTAGTTAAGAATTCTCGTTACGATTGTCACAATAAACCATTTTTCATTAAATCAAATCACAATAACTTTGTATTTTGGCTTATTGAAATAAGCAGCTTAAGCCGTTTAAGCTTATGAAGTTTAGAGAAATTGGGGCCAGGGGTCGTATTCGATATCATACTAATCCATGGCCAATTATGTATTATTTAATATATTACCATGTGTTTATTTGCATTAACTTTACATAGAAGTAATAAGTCAGAAACATATAGTAATCTGTTTTCGTGTCCTTTCATTGTTGAGTAGACTAATTTTTTTAACATCTTTATGATTGTTGATACAGTCGAACTTTGTTATCTCGATGTTCTGGATATGTCGAACTCTTTTCGATTATTTACGATTAAAATAAACTTTTTTTTCTGTTACATCAAATGATTGTTATCTCGAAGAATCTCTCTTGGTCCAGCGACTTCGACAGAGCGAGTTTTGACTATAATTTGATAACATAATCAAACATTTATCGAAATGTTTTGACCTACTAGTATTCGATGGTCGAATATAATTTTAATCACATCTTTTTCAGTTGACGGTGGCCGACCTTATGCTTTACGCCTTCATTGAAAATTCTCAAATTGTGGAACTTTTGAAAGATTACAAACTGTTGGACGCCAACAGAAAGAAGGTCGAGCAGCTACCAAAGATAAAGGAATACTTGGCGAAGAGGCCCGTCACTGAATTTTAAGATAATTGTTTAATTATCTAACCTAATTCCCATGTCGTGTCATTTCATTTTGAAATGGAACATGTGTGCATTTATTATAAAATCGTTGTGGTATTTACATTATGTTATTGTGTAGTTGTTGTTTCTTTGAGCGAAAGCACCAAATAAATGTTTTAATTTCCGTGTATTTTTGAAAACTGTAAATTAAATGCGCAAAATTGTTTTTATATCTTTTTATATATAGGATCTGTCACGACCACTTTAATTCCGTTTTTAAGAAGAATGAATTATTTGATAATATCCACAAACATTAACAACATAAACACGATTAACGCGACATACGGCTAGATGACATCATACAGTCGAAACTCGCTAAGTCGAACTCTGTTATTTCGATGTTCTGGATATGTTGAACAATTCTCGATTTTTGATGATTAGGTTATACACTTTTTGTACTTCTGTTATAACGAACTTTCGTTATCTCGAAGTATTTCCCGTGATCCCAACGACTTCGACATAGCGAGTTTTGACTGTTTTCATGGCGTCATTTTCTGTTTAAGTACAATACCTGACGAAAGTTTTAACAATGTTTTTTTTTTTTCAAGGATCCATGAGGAATCACACGTTTTCCTTTGATGATGTAAATTTTTATTCAAATTAATCATACTCATGAAAGCAGAAAGGGAAATAAACGTATGACTTGCTTGAGTATTATGAAATAAGCAATTATTTTATTCAATTATATTGTTCACAAAGGTTCCCAGTGAAATTGTTACAACAGGAAATGGTTAAACAGAAACAAACGTCATAAAACTCGCATTCAGGTACATTTTTAGATATAATATTAAACAAAAACGAAATCCATCTTGTGTGGGGCAAATATCGCGATAAAGTTTCGCGAAATCCAATTATGCAGAATGATAGAAATATAGAGAGCCCCGCCCTCGGTCTATTACCAGAGTTTGATTGAGAGTTTAGTTTCTTAAAACAATTCGACAAACCTTTTCACAAAACGGCCGTCTGACGGAGCACTGTCAAAACATTATTTCGAAAACAGGTTTGTCGAAGTTTTTGATAAAAATTATCGCCTAATTAAAGTCCGGTAATGAAACAAAGGCGAAGCTCTTTAAACGGCACAGACTGCTCTTTGTTTCATTAAAAATGGTGTAGTAAAAGAAAAGTTATGTTTGTTTTAAGTCTTCATTTTAAGCAAAATGTTGCCTTCCGACGTAGCATATATGACGTTATTTATCACGCGGTATACACACACTGACATAACTATTACACGTTTAACTATAAAAATTGGAAAAAAACAACAACAAATGTATTCACTATATTAAGTTTCTGTAGAACTTAAACAAGAAACAGTTTATGATTTTAAGTAATCACATAAACTATATGAAATTTACCAAAATGGTTATAGGAAATATTTAACGCTTTTGAATTATTCCTTAACAAGAGGCCCATGATGGCCCCGAAGCGCTCACCTGATATGTGAAGAAAATCACTGCGTATAAACGTTTGTTGGGTAATACGCACAATTGATATGTATGTAGTAGGTCATTAGTTGACTCAGCATCCAAGGAGAAAGCCGACTATATTTGATAAATATATAGCTTAACTTACGGACCAGTTCATAAATACAGAAAAAAATATTGTTTATTTTTCACGTTGCACGGAAGAAAGTGAAGGACGATGTGTTTAAAAAAAATGTATAACTTGCTTGATTACGAAGTTTTAAATAATGACGGCAAAATGTAACAGTATTATGAAAAAATCAATTATCAACAAACTATTTTTATCTTTGAAGTACACAAATCATTTCATAAACAAATCAGTTGACGATGGCCGATGTAAAGCTTTTCGTCTATAAAGAAAGTTCTCAAATTGTGGAACTATTAACGATTTCTATTGGATGCCAATAGGTTCTAAATTAAGAGCATTGCAGTCAAAATGCTTATTTTGAATGCTGCCTGATATGTGTTAACTGAATCGATGCAGTACGAGTTCTCGGATTAGTTTGCAATTTATGCTCAATAAGTACAGAAACAAACAAACACATTTTGGGACTGGTATATGACCAAAATATTTAGGAACAAAATAACACGCTTTCTTACAAATGCATTTGAGGTAGATACATCGACAATCAAATCATTGTTGTAACTTTACGTCTTCAAACGATATAAGTAGTAGAGTGGGTTATGTACGCCGTTCTGGTGGAGGTGGGCCCCTCCCCTTCACCCGCCCCTCGCGCTACAAAAAAGCGCGTCAAAAACAATTTAACACTTTAACGTTGAATTACAAATGTATTCATGTACATGTATTATGTAATGCGCAGTATCATCGTGAAATGTGATAAGCAAACCCATTTGTTATGATATAATTTATTCCAAGAAAACCCAGGGCAGGTCTCAGCTCTGTCTTCCAAGGGAAATAACTGCTAAACCTGACGCAGAATACGGGGAGGAGTTATTCTTAATTGACTTAAAATAGGATCCGATTAAAGACACTTGATTCATAGGATAGTGAAGTTAAAGATTCGCGCCATTGTGTTCCGATCGTTTGCTTTTCATATCGTTGAAATCCCGCTTCTTAACATCATCTACTGCAACAAATTCAATTTACAGGTAGTTTTGTAAAATGTCTTTGTATTCTGATTGGCACTTCATATAAGTTCCATACCACGGGTCACTTGCTCGTCCTCTGAGGAGTCACAAATGTCGTTGCCTTCGCCGTTTTCGTTTTCATTAGAGGCGTTCGTGTCATACTCGCCGCTCGAATCGTATGATTTTATTTCGTCGTCGTTCTGTTATGTCGTAGCATAGTATCTCGCGTACTCAGCGTCCAATGGCATATTTCGCATTTGAGCTTGTTGACATCTCGGTGGAAAATGAGCATAGGGGAGTAAGGAGGTGACAACTTATAGGTTGGCTTATTGCTTATTCAATGGCTACATCTCACTATTTGCCGCGTAATGTACAGTGTTTTTGACGTAATAATCTATGTGGTTGTGTGATACATATACAAGAATGCATTACGTCATTATAGATGCAGATCACGTGAAACGCAATAGCAAAATGACATGGAAACCTCATTTCAAGAACAACGTTTTATTCCTCAATCATTCCGAGGGCGTCCTGACCTACTTCACGAATCCCACCGTAAGTGTCCTTACCTCCTGTTCGAACTACCTGGACTCCTGATCTTGCCTTCTGATTTTCCCAGAACCCACCCAATGTTCGAACTTCTTTGAGGGCCACCTGACCCTCTGCACTGTCCTCCTCAATCATTTGTAAAGACACGGTGTGTCAGCGGAACGGTAATCTCAGGAGGTTTGTACCTCTTTCTAATCTTGTCGCCGGGTGCGCCCTCCCCCCCCCCCCGCCCCCTCTGAATCGGCGAGTGAATCCTATATGCATAATCATTTTACGAAGATGTCTGACACGATTTTGCATATTAATAGGGGCTCATATTGTAACTTTAATGTGCCTCAGGTAAATGATTATTCTTTTTATTATCAAGCTAATCTTGACAGGAACAAACTGCCACTTTGTGTACAAAATTATAGACACATATATGCATTTTAGAATGGAGTTAAAGATTACCTCAAACTGTACATGGAAAACAACAACGTTTCAGATATCATATATTTTATTAGAATATATGAGTTACCTATTTTCTATGTAACTATTATATTTCAATGAAGCCAATATTTTGACCCTTGACCATTTGTATTTAATAAGACCGCAATGGATATAAGTGTATGGGCTGTCAGGTGAATTTATGTATATATGTCTTAATCGTAATGTTTGTTCCATTTTAATTGTAAATCATTATAATTCTGTGATAATATCTTACTTTTGTGATATTTATTTTCAATCAAAACGAATCTTTAAAAAATTTAACATTTTATAAATGTTGTACTTTAATAGAATATTATTTGATAATTCTTTAAAAGTAATAATAACTTCAACATGTCCTATATATTGCACACATAAAATGAACGAGCAAATCGATCGATGCACGATATAAGAAATAGAACATTTATTTAGTGGTATATGACCTTTATCCCTGTCCATGCAGATGCTTTCCTAGTTTTTCCACGGGTCAATACGCGTATACCTAAAGTGCAGTTCTAACTGGGCATTATTGACAAATCATATGGAACATTATATAGAACAACACTTACCATGAATGTCCTGTGCGAACACCTCAGGGTCACTAAAAACTACTAATAACAAAGGTAAACATTGGAGTCCTAGCTTTTACCCATGGTATAAATACGCATCGTTCAGTCTATGCGTTGCCATATTGTACAGCACTTGTGTTAAATAAACGAGTCTAACTAAATTAATCGGCAGCAAATATGCCTTCTTATAAATTTACGTATTTTAATGGAAAGGGGAGAGCGGAGGTTTCTCGGCTTTTATTTGCTGCTGCTGGAAAGGCCTTTGACGACGTTAGGATTGATTCCGCGCAATGGAGTGATCTCAAAAAAGGTAAATTTTCAATTTCGTATTATTTCATTCTCAGTAAATGATCATTCTCTTCTTATTTCAATCGTAGTATTGTATCGTTAACTTATTGTTTCAACCTGAATACTTTAGCATTCACTTATTATATTTCAATAGTAGTAAATTATCGATATATTTGATGTATGCATACAGTAAAACCCCGTTGGTTCAAACTCGTTTGGCTCGAATTGCTCGTTGGATCGAACGGAATGTTAGGGGGCCATTTCTTTATACTGAAAATAAGGATTTCCGCTTGGCTCAAGATTTTCCGGTGTTCGATGTATTTTCGCCGGTCCCTATGAGTTCGAGCCGACGGGGTTCGACTGTGTATATATATGTATAGAGAGAGAGAGAGAGAGAGAGAGAGAGAGAGAGAGAGAGATAAAAAAAACCTTTTCATGCCTGGAGTTTTTTTATACACTGTATATTGGAATGTGACAGCATATTTGAAATGAATTAAAACATCAATATTATGAAGTGGCTACCTAATATTAATGCGCTTATTCAAATTTACACTGGATTTGTGGCTACAATTTGAAAATGGTGGTGATCAAATTCAGCCAGTATGGCGACTCACAACTGATTGGAAAAAGTGAACAAACTGGACACAATACGTCCTTCGACAAGCAAGCTATTGACAATAAAAAATCTTTTTTTTAAACAACATGAAAAGGTCAAAAACTAGTCCTTAATATTTGGAACATTGAAAAACGCACGCTTTAAACGTATTGAAATTTTAAGTTTATTTTTATATGTAAAGAGTCTCTTTCATGTTTTATAAAATACTTTTGTCCACAGTTATGCCACAGGGAACACTGCCGGTGTTGGAAGTGGGTGGAAAGACGAAGATCTCACAGAGCGTATCGATAGCGAGGTACCTCGCACGAGAGTTTGGTTAGTATCTTGTTTAATATCAAAATTAGATTAAACTTAAAAGTTAACTACGACTTGTGAAACCAGTTGTTACAGCATTATACTAATCGGTCTCGTTTGTGCAGTGTTAAGCGAGAGTGCGGTCTTGTGTTGTGGGGGAAATCGGAGTATGTGAAGAAACCAACTTGTCCGGCATGATGACTACAAATTAAACTCAAATGCGCCCATGCCGGCAATCGAACCCGTCCCGGGATGTTTTACCTTCCAATTGGCCCCGCAGTGCTGAGTGAAAGAAGTGGTTTTGTTTTCGCGTCGAAAATATCGGGAAATTGGCCTTAACTATGATTCCCCGGGGTGTGAGGGGCATATAGCGGGAGTTTTACCAGCAGTTTGTCCCTGCAGGGCGGAGATTTCACCTGGAATAGGCTGGACCGAAAGTCAAAGTCCCCACTAATCCCCGGACCTGGGGGCGTAGTTACAATTAACTGGTTCATAGGCGGTATCCAGTATACCATATCCTGATTTATGAATTTATTTTTTCAGACTTGTATGGCAAGGGTAACACTGAAATGGCGTTAGTGGACCAGATTATTGACACCACCCAAGATCTCTTAAGCGCGGTCTTAAAATTTGCCTTTCTTAAGGACGAAGCTGAAAAGGTTAGTATATAATTTAAGTATATCATTGTAAGGCTTGAAGTTTAAAGAGAACACATAATAAGCCCTGTCCCATATACACTTAAATCAGTATTGATTTTTAATTGTGTTGTTAAAGAGTCTGAGTCTGAAATTCAGACTCACGATGTAATTAAATATAGACCCCAAGTCCGAGGTTAAGACACAGTTTATGGTGTATATCTTTTAATGAATTAATGAGAATTTTCAAGACTTGGGCATATAAACAATTTATCCGAAAACCAGTCTTGTCAGTAATAACAAAATTGACCTTTAAAGTAGGGATAACATTAAGTCGCGCTTAGAGGTGCACAATATATAGGTTGATAAATAAAAACAGTACTGGAAGGCCATGGAAAAATGGTCGAGGTGATCCGATTGACAAGGGAAGTAACTACATGTGGAGTTAACAACTCGGCTCAGCAAAGACTTACTGTGAATGACTTAAATTTCAGGCCAAGAAAAGGGAAGAGTTCTTGGCAGGTGACGCTAAAAAATATCTGGGATTTTTAGAAAACCTTGTTAAAGAGGGCGGAAAGAGCGGCTTTGCGGTTGGATCGTCGGTAAGATAAAAAAAAAATTCAGAAGATACTGAACCAGCTTTTTCTATCACCTGAGAGATGTTACTATGCGTAGATTTATCATTATCAAACCTCTGATGAGTGAGAATGTAGGCATTTTATAAAATGTATGCACTCTGTGGTCGTATTCAATAAACAACTTATGTAGATTGAACTTGAAATCAATTTTAAGTGTTTTGATTGGCTTGTATATTTAGCTGACCAATAGGCTTAATTGAATGACTGAGGCATGTCTAATGATATGAATGAGATCAATATGGAATACTGGCCCTCAAGATCAACATTTAAGAAATTGGGGATGGGTCGTATTAAAAATAACTATTATCCCTATACTCAGTCGTGCCTAAATGAATCCATGCATTTCAATGACCGATTAATGATACAGGCCAATCGAGGCAATCATTTTAAATTTAAGTTAAATCTGATGAATAAAATACAAACAAGTTTTTTGGCTTTAAAAATGCATATGGGTCATTTTAGTTGAAGGAAAATACAAACTTCAACAAATTTAACAGTTGCAATGTATTTATTGTTATTTTCTTTACATATGTAATGCCAGCAACATAGTATTTTACTTTAATGTCAGTTCATTGTTCAGTTAACTTACCGTAAAGGGACTCGCTCATGTTTTATAAAATGCATTTTTTATTACGAAATAAAGTGTGGCAAAGCATAACAAGTGTTAAAACTAATATACTGACTGCTGTAACCTTTAAAATATGTTGATAAAAAATATGCTCAAATATTGGCCTTGAAGTCCACATTTTTTGAACAGCGTAAAGTAACGTTTTTCAACATAAATCGAAATGGTTAAATTATCCCACAGCACTCAGGGTATGTAAGAGTACATGTGGGCAAGCGGTTTTGTTGTCAGTTTTCTTTTTTTCTCTTAACTGTACCGATGTGTATTCGCTCCCCACTAAACCGTTCATTTTTACTTTAATTGTATTTTTTCTGCAATTTGGGTAACAAAGAGTGAAATAATAGTAGCATAATACGAGTGTTTTATGGGCATTAGCGGGAAAAAGAATTGGTCAAAAACATGAGCGAGTCCCTGTAAACATGTTGATGTTGTTTAATATATATTATTCGATTGGTAACATAATCGAACATTAATCTAAATGTCTCGAAACCTATTATTTCCGATGATCGAGTTTGATTTTTAAATCCTAATATTTCTTTCAGTTAACAGTTGCCGACCTTATGCTTTACGCCTTCATAGAAAATTCTCAAATTGTGGAACTTTTGAAAGATTACAAACTGTTGGACGCCAACAGAAAGAAGGTCGAGCAGCTACCAAAGATAAAGGAATACTTGAAGAAGAGGCCCGTCACTACATTCTAGGATAATTGTTTAAATATCTGACCTACTAGCCATGTCGTGTTATTTCGTTCTGTAATGGAATGTTTCGTCCATTTATTATCAAATTGTTGTGTTATTTATATTACTTTATTGTGCAGTATATTCTTAGCAAAATTACGTAATGTTCAATGCATCCTTTTTCTCTCGTGTACTTTGGAAAACTGTGAATAAAATGCGTAAAAAAAGGTTTTCATTGCTTATTATATATACAGGATCTGTCATGATCACTTTACTTTCTTGTATAAGTAGAATGAATTATGTGATGATATTTGAGGGAATCAAATTATAGAACAGAACAGAACAGAACATGTATTGTTAACTTGAACATATACAGTTCATCGTTATTACAATAACATAACACATGGCATGGTAATAATTGATAAATGCGAGAGTGCATATACATATATACATATATAAATTATCAATGATTTCAACATGTTAAAAGCAATAAAGTTAACACCAAACTTTTAGCACGACTTAAAATGACGACGTCGCACACGTCATAATTGTGTACCCGTATGTTCATGACGTCATTTTCCGTTTAAATACAAACAGTTTAACCTTTGTTTTTAACAGTTTGTTGAAGTTGGACTTCTTTAATTATCACCATAACCTTTTTTTAGGAATTCCAAAGAGAATATTACGTTTTATTATATACCCATCATAAATCCACACGCAATACATATCGCAAAATAAGGTAGTCCGTATTCCACTCCAGTGCAATACGGCCGTATTCCACTCTTGTGACGTCACGTCATAACAAGTATCGTTGCGCGATGTTAAAATGACGTAATAAAACAAAACAGTGCGTCGTTAAAATGACATTTATTATGAAAACATGTGGCTTTTAATTGATCTAACCAGTTACACCGTGTCCAATCGTTACTGGTAGCGGTGGCTAATGGTAACGCCTGTGTAGTGGCTAAATAACGCCAGTGTGCGGCTAATTTTCGGAGGGTAAGGTAAGAAAATTGAAAAAAGTAATCGACAAAGTTTTTGTTTTTTCTAATAAGAATAGGTGGCGGATGTGGCCATACAATCATACTTTCAGGTCATATGTTTCTTTTTGCCCAGACTTTTGAGTGTTTCCATATCATCGTGGAAAACCTCACCCTGTTTGGAGTGATATTTCGATTTTCAATTTTAAAATCAAGATTCTAGCATATCTATCCATCTTAGGATTCAATTAAACCCTTTAAAGTTTTTATATTTATACTTGTAAACATTAAACAACATTCTGTTTGTCCAATAAAATATAATGTTACTTCGGCAGACCCTTTTAAATAACGATTCGGTGGTAACGCATGTGAAGTGGTGCGCTTTTTCTGTAACGCCTGAGGAGGTGGTGCAAATACTTGCACTCCATAGCTTAATTTTTTGTCAAATATTCCATTTAAACGCCAATCTTTACATAGATTTCTCAAAACAAATGCCCGTTAAAGACCAGATGACATTTATTTACGAATTTATCATTTTAATCTCAACGCATTTATGTGCATTTATTCGTATACTATTCCCAAATTGATAACTACAATGCAAAACATTGCATAAATATCCTTTTAGTTTGGTGTTAAATGTTTCATACTTGGGTCTGTTTACTAGTAACTGGCAAAACATGAGTCTGCAAATTACATTTATTTTAGAAACATGTTCATTTTGAGAGAAAATAGGATAAAATAAGTACTCTTGTGAGGTTCGAACACGTGACTGTAAAATAATGACCCATTAATCTTAAAGAGCAGAGCGCAAACAAAAAGGCTATTGGGAATTTAAATAAAGCAATAAAAAACACATACATCGTCTTTGCCATATGTGTACATCAAACGCACAAAAAGATGCGGGGTATGTTAACGAATGATACCTTACAGGCTAAACATATCATTCATGTCCGTATTATTATGTGGGACATCCGAGATATGTTTAGCCTGTAAGGTATCATTCCTTAACATACCCATATGGACACTAAAACGCATTTTTTGTGCGTTTGATGTACACATATGGCAAAGACGATGTATGTGTTTTTTATTGCTTTATTTAAATTCCCAATAGCCTTTTTGTTTGCGCTCTGCTCTTTAAGATTAATGGGTCATTATTTTACAGTCACGTGTTCGAACCTCACAAGAGTACTTATTTTATCCTATTTTCTCTCAAAATGAACATGTTTCTAAAATAAATGTAATTTGCAGACTCATGTTTTGCCAGTTACTAGTAAACAGACCCAAGTATGAAACATTTAACACCAAACTAAAAGGATATTTATGCAATGTTTTGCATTGTAGTTATCAATTTGGGAATAGTATACGAATAAATGCACATAAATGCGTTGAGATTAAAATGATAAATTTGTAAATAAATGTCATCTGGTCTTTAACGGGCATTTGTTTTGAGAAATCTATGTAAAGATTGGCGTTTAAATGGAATATTTGACAAAAAATTAAGCTATGGAGTGCAAGTATTTGCACCACCTCCTCAGGCGTTACAGAAAAAGCGCACCACTTCACATGCGTTACCACCGAATCGTTATTTAAAAGGGTCTGCCGAAGTAACATTATATTTTATTGGACAATCAGAATGTTGTTTAATGTTTACAAGTATAAATATAAAAACTTTAAAGGGTTTAATTGAATCCTAAGATGGATAGATATGCTAGAATCTTGATTTTAAAATTGAAAATCGAAATATCACTCCAAACAGGGTGAGGTTTTCCACGATGATATGGAAACACTCAAAAGTCTGGGCAAAAAGAAACATATGACCTGAAAGTATGATTGTATGGCCACATCCGCCACCTATTCTTATTAGAAAAACAAAAACTTTGTCGATTACTTTTTTCAATTTTCTTACCTTACCCTCCGAAAATTAGCCGCACACTGGCGTTATTTAGCCACTACACAGGCGTTACCATTAGCCACCGCTACCAGTAACGATTGGACACGGTGAGTTATGTATATAATAAAAGGGTTATTAGTACTGCGTGTTGATCCGGAATGTCGTATTCGACTCTCGTGGATTTTTGCTTGCGCCTCAAGAAATCCGAATCTGCAAAAATCCACTCGATTCGAATACAATCCCCGGATCAAAACGCAGTACTAATAACCCTATTATATTTTCTTATGGTTTGAATAAAAAATTAGCTTCTTTATTCAAATTAATCTTTACCATAAACTCAAAAGAAGAGCACTGCTTGCTGTTGCTGAACGCTCGTCTGATTTTATCCTTTTTCGGTTCATTTATTTCATATTGTATATTTGATAGTGAACAGGTATTCCATAGTATGAAAGTGATAGCTTTGATAGATTGCTTGTAAGTGATCCAAGCATAAAACTTTAAAAAAATAGACTAGCTAGAAATTACAGAGTCCAAAAATACTAAAATATCCCACACCTACCCTTCCAAATGTGAGACTCAATAACCCATTTGATATATTCATAAAGGCATTATCCATTTATTGTCTGTAAAAATTTGGAAATCAATCCAAAAAAGAAATGAAGAAGCTATGTCCAGCCCTCAATATCAACCAAAAACTAGCAAAGTTTATGCTTTTTAACAAAAAAACAAACAGGTGAGACTCAGCATCTTTAGGGTACAATGCGAAGAAAGGTGTTAGATGAACAAGTTCTCCAAGTTTCAAATTGATAGCTTTGATAGTTTCCATTCAAGTGAACTAAACGCAAAACTTAACTTAAAAAAACAGACTAGCTAAACATTTCAAAGTCCAAAAATACTAAAATATCCCCCACCCTCCCCCTACCCTTCCAAATGTGTGACTCAAAAACCCGTTTGACTTTGTGAAGGCATTTTCCATTTATCGTCTGTGAAAAAAAAAATGAAATCAATCCAACAACAAATTGAAGAAGCTATGTCAAATTTTCAAAATGAACCAAAATTCATTAAAATTTATGTTTTTACCCCCCAAAATAGGTGAGACTCAGGATCTTTAGGGTACAATGTGAAAAAGGGTATTATATGAACAAGTTCCCCAAGTATCGAAGTGATAGCTTTGATAGTTTCCATGTAAGTGACCTAAACGCAAAACCTAACGAACGCCTTCTCCTCCTCCGACTACAATCAAGTGACGACAAAAGCTCGTAATTTTTTTTCAAAAACAGACGAGCTGAAAATGAAACCGCATGACCTACTGGAATATTACGAATTAAGCAATCAGTTTGGGATAGGTCTAAATTGCTGTACCATGAAGGATCACGTGATCAAAATGGACCAGCCAACTTATTAATTATTGTAAAACAACACTATAAAATATGTTTAATAAAAAAACAACTTTACCAGCAAACAATTGTATAAACTGATAAAAGAAAAAGGAAACATCACGATACAAAAAAGTGTATTTATACTGTTTTTACAAATCTTTGAGCAAAATTAATGGGTATTTAATAACTCGCCCCCAAATTCGAAGGCTACGTTTTTTTACAGCTTGGTTTAGAAACCTTAAGACCCGATTCATCAAAACTTAGAAAAAGGTTACGGAGGATGTTTTGCTTACTTAAAATAAAATTATTTTCAATAAATAATTATACTTGAAAAATCATGGACAATTCGTTACATATAGCAGTATCAATGATAAAATGTAGGAACTGTACGTAACCCAACAATTACATACATGTAGGGTCACACGATATCCCATCAGCCAATCAAATTGTAGGCATTTCAGTTAAGATACTTCCGGGGTAATGCTAAAACCCGGTACATTGTATCGATATTGGGAAAAGCCGGTATCACAGTTTATGGCACCAGATTATGTTAATACCGGGTTTTTCGTCACGGTATGTAATATAATACTCTCTTAAGAAAACCCGGTATTGATAAGCCCAGTTTCAATGTCCACAATAGTCTACTATGACTTTGAATATGTTAAAAAACATAAATAACATGTATCAATAGGTAGACAGTCCGGTTAAAATTACACATTTTTAACATACTGTAAATCTGGAATATAGTAACTTTTAATTCAATATTTTATTATTTTTTTAATGTTATACTTGGGGAATATATTTGTAAAAAAGTTATTATGACACTTAATGTTTTAATTGATACAATCAAAATTAGTTTTGATAATTAAAACATCGATGAATTAATGTCATAAACATTCGCAGATTTTTTTTTCTTTTTTGGTGATTGTGAGGTTAACTTAAAAGGCAAAAAGGGTAACTTGCATCAAAATTAGTCTTGTTGTTTTCAATTGCATTGGTATCAAACATGCGGATTGATATTGTTATAATACCAAATACAAATACGTAACTTTTATCATTATGATTTAATATTTTAAATAACTTGACTGACTTTCCTTTCGCGAAGTACCCAGTTACATACATACCAAACGCTAGCTCTACCACTTATCGATGTTGCAAAGAAGTTACACGCCTACCAAACGCTAGCTCCACCACTTATCGATGTTGCAAAGAAGTAACATGCCTACCAAACGCTAGCTCCACCACTTATCGATGTTGCAAAGAAGTTACACGCCTACTAAACGCCAGTTCCACCACTAATCGGTAATGCAAAGACGTTACATGCCTACTAAACACTAGCTCCACCACTTATCGATGTTGCGAAGAATTTACACGCCTTCTAAACGCCAGCTCCACCATTTATCTATGCTTCGAAGAAATTACACGCCTACTAAACACCAGCTCCACCACTAATCGGTAATGCAAAGACGTTACACGCCTACTAAACGCCAGCTCCACAACTTATCTATGTTGCGAAGAAGTTACACGCCTACTCAACGTCAGCTCCACCAATCATCGGTGATGCAAAGACGTTACATGCCTACTAAACACTAGCTCCACCACTTATCGATGTTGCGAAGAATTTACACGCCTTCTAAACGCCAGCTCCACCATTTATCTATGCTTCGAAGAAATTACACGCCTACTAAACACCAGCTCCACCACTTTTCGATGATGCAAAGACGTGACATGCCTACTAAACGCCAGCTCCACCACCTATCTATGTTGCAAAGAAGTAACACGCCTACTCAACGTCAGCTCCACCACTTATCGATGTTGCAAAGAAGTAACACGCCTACTTAACGCCAGCTCCACCACCTATCTATGTTGCAAAGAAGTAACACGCCTACTCAACGCCAGCTCCACCACCTATCTATGTTGCAAAGAAGTAACACGCCTACTTAACGCCAGCTCCACCACTTATCGGTGATGCATTGAAGTTACACGCCTACTAAACGCCAGCTCCACCAATCATCGGTGATGCAAAGACGTTACACGTCTACTAAACGCCAGCTCCACCACTTATCGATGTTGCGAAGAAGTTAAACGCCTACTAAACGCCAGCTTAGGACCTACATTGAATATAAGCCCTGAGGTTGTTCAAGGCCGTAATGCACACAGGTATTGTTTATCCATTGATTGAGTTAATACATTACTTTTTGCAGTCGACCTCACCAGTCCTGTGCAGGGCTTCAGTCTCAACAACTTTAAAATTTAAAGATGCTCTCCTACTTCCAAAAAGATTTACCACACTTAAAACAATTGTTTAAAGTTTATCAGTTCTGAGATCCAATTAAGGCCAGTATCAAATACCAGCCCTGATGCTTTTATTAAATGGATATATTTCGAAAATCGGAGAATGTGGTACCGTGTTAGAGCACTTTTACTGCAGGTTGGATACGTTTGTGTTGAGAAGATGGCTCCAAGATCCCGTAATGAAAACTGTTCCCAGCTCAGTTAAAACACACAAACTATACCTTCGATTTTTGGAAGATTTATTTCTTAAAAAAAGTTAAAATGAGAAAAGAAAAGTAGTGCATCATTTACACAATGTTTTTCTTATTAGTTAACAGTGCAACATTTACACAGTTTTTCTTATAAAGTCACTGGTCTTTTTCACACTAGAACAAACATGAAAGTTAACAAAGATGATGATTATATCATCAACATGTTGATCATGTTGAAGCATTTTCAAATGATGGGAAGACATAAATGATATAAGAAGTATTGCACAAAATTGTTGTGAATTCGGAGAAGATACTGTTCGCAGACGCGTCCCTTTCTGTCGCTGTCTGGTGACTTGTTATCTATCATAATTTTGGTCTTTTGAAGTCTAAATAATTTCCTTTCAGTAGGTCCCAGTTTGTTGCTGGATTTGAAAAACAGTTGTAATGAACTGTTTGTTCAGGCACAGAACTAGAATCATTTACAGCACACAATTGTTAAAAACAAAATCCTTAAACATAAATAAAGCCATGTTAAATTTAAACATAAATTTATAGGATGGCCTGTTAGTATCAAACTTTGTTCTTCGTGAGATGAAAATATATATTTTTAAAGTCATAGTTTGTCTGATCGTTCGCAAGAAAAAATCCCCGTGTACCAGAATAAAACAGCGCCGCCACACATTATCAAACCGCAATTAAAAATTATAGATTTTGTTTTCTCTTTTTCTGCATACATGTGTTCGTAGTTAAAGTAGAATTGAATCATTTTTGAGACATAATTATTACATAACCATTTTAAAAAATGATAATTTTTGTAATAGTTTATTACAAGATAACATTAAGTATCACTTTCATAAGCTGGTTGTTATTTTTGTTACAAACTAGCCCCGTTTTCCTCATTTTCAGAAACACACGACTGATTTGCTTCCCTTGGCCTTGCTATACGCGCTGTAATTGCTTCCCTTGGAACATAAATCTTTGAAAATACATGTATCAGTATATGTAGTATATGTAGTCCCCATTCCAAGTTATTTGATATTTAATAGTGTTTTGTTGTTTTTGATGTATACAGTTATATAGCGATTGTAATTCTGTTTCTTGAAATAACTTCCAAGTACGCTTATTGTAGTGACTTAATTCTTGCTTTCACTTTAGCTTAACTTAGTTCTCTAATTAACTCTGAGAGTTATGTGCCTTGTTCCAGGTGTCGCCTGCTTTCCCCACCACTCTGCCGTCGTCTGCAGAAATATGCGTATAAGCGGCCTTGACCTTTTCCCCTTGTCGGCTGATCGACCTATTAGCGTTAAGTTGCATCATGAAGGGCTCTGCACCTTGACCACTTTGTCTGGGGTAAGGATCTGTGTTGAACTTTCCGCCATTAATGTCACGTGATTGAGACTCTCCCATTGAAGGTGGATAAGGTGAACAAATGTATCGAGTTTATCGAACTATTCTCGGCGATTCCAAGTCTTCGGAACTCAGGAAATAATCTGAAAGGAACGATGCAAACAATCTATAATTAGGTAGCGATGTCCATTTTAAATCGAGGTTTTAATCTTGGTGGGGCAACGCGATCACACTGGGAAATTTATAAAGTGCTAGAATTAGACCGACCAGTTTGGAGGTCCGAAACACACTCCGAGGTAGCAGAATCTGCTGGACCCATATTCATTGACGTCGTGATTCAAAGTTGGAAACTCGACACTCAAATACTTAGATTGAAGGCGTAAGTAAATATGTCCGCTTTTGAAACAAGAGGTCCCAACACACAAGGTCAACTATTTGTCAAGGACATAACAACTAAAATGTTCCTTGATCCTACATCATAGCATTGTTTCGATTATGCACGGACAAAAAGTCCACAAAAATGCTGACGGTGACCGTGAATTCGACCTACATACATGAAGTAGAGGTCAGCAACTTACTCATGAACTTTAAATGATCCACGTCAAACCATACTTGAGTAATTTTGCGGTTCAAGTTTTCAAAAACAACACTGACCATAACCTTGACCGTAGGTCTACTGATGGTCGACATCAATATGCCACTTAAGTTTCATAAGCGTAGGTCAAACCGCAGTCTGCTTATTGTGCTGGCAAAGGCTTGTGATTATATATAAATGGTGTCCTTGACATTAACCAATTAATCCCCGCAAAACGATAGTTACCTACTGGTCAATGACGTTTCAACCACTGACGTTTCATGATTATATCTAACCCTTTACGTTTTTTCGGTGTATACTTTAATCCACTGTTTTTCGAGGTTTCGCCTTTGACCTGCTGACCATAAACAATAGTGGCCATCTACTGGTCAACAGCGATATATAGCTGAATGTTCATGAATGTAAGACACAATTCTCGTATGGATAGAAAAACGTTGACCTTGACTGAAAACTTGATCCTAAAATCAAATGTTTTATCTTACGGTTAAATGCAAACTACAACCAAAATGCTAAAGTTTCATGGTCCTAGGTCAAGCCTGGTGACATATTTTACCATGACATTTGATATACAGAGCCATTTACCTTAGACATATGTATAAACCATGGCTTACAGCGACGAGTTTTAAATCTAAGTTTTCAAAACGCTTCGATGTTCATGTACACTCCTCCAATCTAACTGGGATGTGTTCATTTTATATATTTATATCGAGATTTGTTATATGTTTACTTTATATTAGTGCTTATACTGCAACTGTAGTGATCTTTTTTCTTAAATAACATAATGTATATATCAAAATATATCTCGGTGTAAACATTATTTATATTCAATTTTAACATTTTGTAACTTTAAAATGAAACTTAAGCGGTAGCAATATTTTTATATTAATGATGGATGGCTTACCTTAACTGCTTTTCAAATTTACACCCTTGTTTTACATAATATAACCATTAATGGCTTCACTATTTCTTATTGTGAGAAGCCAAGTACAGTGAACAATCAACATAGTAAAGCATAACATGAAAGATAAGTTTTGAGATTATTTTAAAGAATCGATTTGAATTGATAAAAGATGATAACCTATTTAGCACCACCGGTATTTCGTTTGAAACATTATACTAGATTCAACTTAAACTGCATTTTGAAAATATTTATACATAATACATAAAACAAGTAAATGAATAATAATTAAAATTCTTATTCGGTTAATTAGTTTTCACCTGATCAAATTAAGCCATAAAGTTGGGTAAGTGGTCGTAATCGATAATCGAAGACTATATTTACCTTGTATATCTTCTGCACATGTATATGGGTTTATCTACATGAGTTGAGAAAAAATGATCACGTTGTAATAGTCATCGATCTACAGTCATCGATCTACAAACTCCACACTCCCTTAAGATACACTATTTAAGCGTTATTAAACATCCCCTTTCACCCTTCTTGTACTTCATATCTTAAAGTGAATCGAACTGAATGTTTTGCAAAATATTCGTTATACGCATATCACTTCCACAATTTCTTTCAGACAATATTGAACATTTGGACATGGCTGGTTTAACACGGTAGGCCTTTGGGGATTTAAATAATAACATTTTATCTACTGTCGCAGATTTCTTTCACAAATATGTAACATTGAACTTAAAGTATTGGAACTGTATTGGTTGGCATTGTTAGTATAATGAGACTTACTGAATTTTGCATTGAACTTTAATTTCAGCAGTGTGTGTTATTATTTCGTCAGACGCCCATTAACTTAGCAGGGGGAACTATTCCTTCAGCGGAGTGTACTTTTTTCTTGTTACCATACCTGTACAGTTAAATAAGCAGTCTTGTTTAATCAGCAAGAATACGAACATCATTCTTTTAAATCTCATTTATTCTTCAATTGCAATTTGTAAGGATAAACATATGTACAAAAACAAAAATGCTCACACACATGCACGCACACAACCGCTCCCCCCCCCCACACACACACACGCTATTACATTCGCACACACCCAAACGCGCGTATAAAATAACAAAACAAAACACAAGCGCGTATGTAAACATACACGCACCCACTCACATGCATTTTTACACACACGTTCGTAAGATGTTAATACGATCGATGTCCCCTGTACTAGCGGCCACAGAATGTTACGACAAGTGGACTACAGACAAAATAAAACATATATACAGCAATTATCTAAGAATGAATTTCTGGATGGAGGAACACTGTGCCTTCGAAACATCTGATAGTGCTAATTGTCAATTAGATGCCGTTTGTTCATCATTTACAGTCAAAACCCGTTGGCTCGATGTTGAAGAGACCGACCAAAATACTTCGAGCTTCGCGAATATCGAGCCAAGCGGGAATTCTTACACAGAGTTAAAAAAATCCTTTACATTCAGTTCGAGCCAACGAGAAAATCGAGCCTAGCGACATCGAGTCAGCGGGTTTCGACTGTAATGTTTTCTTGTACTGGAACAAGGTCACCTTTTGATAAATAAAAGCTATGCTCGTTTACACACTCATGCAACTTTTTGAACAATGCTTCAGAAATGTTTAAATTTATCCTCAACGCTTATGTCTTCGTGGTGTTCATCGTCATCGTCATCATCGTCGTCTGACCCTTTCTTCTTATCCTTGAGGCCCAAAACGTTTTTCATGTGTTTCATGTCCTTTTTCACGCGATTTTCACTCTTATCCGAAAGTTTTGCAACCAGTTGGGAAAGCATTAGGAAGGCTGCTATCATCAAAACTATTATAATACAACTTACGATTTTGTTACCTTTCACAAATAATTCTGTTCTCTTCACAAAAGATGGTATAGGACTGATGAAAACCTGGAGCCTCGCTGTCGTCCATTTTCTTGGAACAACTGGATCCTCAACAAAGCACGTCCAATTTCCCGCCAATCTGTCATCAGCTATGGGGAATGTTTCAAGATTATCGATTGCCGGTTTTTCAAAAACCCGTTTTCCTTTCGGATCGATCCAATAGCGTATGGCTTTCGGGTATAGTTTGCCGAATTCGTTACTCAGACAGTCAAGTTCAAGGTCGTCACCTCTGTAAGTGTACTTCAAAAGCCTACCAATAACAGTGGCGTAAATTGCGACAACTTGTTGCGTGGCCGATGGCTCCTCGGCTATACAATGGTATGTTCCACTGTCCTGTGGCATCAGATTGTTTATTGTCAGTTTTTCCGTCATGTATTCCATTCTAACCGGTTGCAACTTAAACGCTTCCCCATTGTGTTTCCAGCGATGTTCAACAAACGGATGCTTCTGCAAAAGCTGTTCCATTTCTCTGCTGTTGCAGTCTAGGGTCATGCGTTGCAGAGGTTTCAAGTCCAGCGAATGGTACATGTTCCGTAATTCCACTGCAGGTGTTGGAGGTTTAGGGGTAGGTCTTTGTCTTTGATGTAAATTCTGATAACCACTTCTTGCCGAACTAAATGAAATGCAAATCATGAACAAGGCAGTCAGGAAGACACACATATTTAACAGCGTAACAGCCATTGTTGACGTCAAACCGGAAGTGACGTCAGTGTACTGCCAGACCGGAAATAACGTCATTTCAGCATTTTTGACGTAAGGATGGCGGAATTTGCAAGAACTTTAATAATTACTGTAAATCCAGATATATTTTGTAAGCCGAATATGCATCTGAACTAAGATTATACTTAAGTTGAAGATACATTTAAAGTGGGTATCGAAGTGGTGTAGTTAAACAATATAACACTACATCCATTTACAGTTCAGTACAGAATAAAAATACAAACTTGCATTATTGCATAATCTGTAATATGTTTTTGTCAACTAATTTAAATATTATAAGGCCTAAGAAAAATACATTTGGTTCGGGTTACCCGACCCTACCAACGAAATAGACGCCGAGCCTACCGTTTGTATAGTCAGTTGGTAAAAAATATGTGTTTGTTTTAATGTGTAGTTTAAAACCTTTAAAGCTTTATACAGAAGATTACTTTAACACTATTCTCCAATGATTGCACTAACGTTCTTTCATAGAGCCTAATAAAAAAAGCTTACTTACCCAACCTGTTTTGAAAATGATGTAACCCTTACCAAACTTTTTGTTTTAGCCAGGCTTAAGTTGAACATTCTATTGAATGATACAAATAGCCCAAATTATATGAGGTCATCAGACATAAACATCTTAAAGAATCAATACAATAATAAACTAATCTGTTTATTTGAGTTTATCAAGGTCTGCCCGCGCCTTTTGGCTTAAGTATGGTTTTACCCCGACGTGACGCCTTCAACCCGACGTGACGCCTTGACCCCATCGTGACGCCATCACGACTTACATTGTGTATAAATGCCATCAGTGACATAAAATAGAAGTGACTGCAATTCTCAGTCAAATCCAGACATTGGAAGACTTAAAGAAACAGATTGGGATAAAAGAGATTCGATTGCGATACCCTAGCTCTTTGTGAAGAGACCTCTTGGTTCTTTAACGTTCTAGATGTAAAACACAGATACACGGGATACTTTCCTTGGCTGAACCAGTACTGAGTACACTGTTTTCGGAGTACATCCCCTTGAATGCCGAGCACTAGGCAAGGGAGCTACTAGGTACCTATTTTACGCATTTCGGTTGGACGTGGCCGGGGTTTGAACCCCTGACGTTCCGAACCCGAAGCGAATGTTCAACCACTGATATTATTTATACACCAGGGACCGTATTAAATAAGCACATGAAGATCTAACTTAGGTTTAAAAGTAGAATATGAATGTTTTCAGGGGCGTAGCTTCCTATAGGCCGTGTAGGCCGCGGCCTACACATTTTTCAGAAAAACCGAAAAAATAAAAATGGCAAATCTGCAATAAAAACTGAAGGCATAGGAGGGTGCCGGACTAAATATGAAATTCCGACAAATGCGCTTTAATAAATAGGAAACCTGGTATTTCAAATATATCGTTTTCCTTCGATCTAAAGTATATTTTCACGCGACGTTAATGTTTCGTATATAATTAATTGGAAGTTGCATATCAGTAGTCTGCGCATTTACGCCGTTCATTAAACATTTCCAGTTGGCTTGGTAAAAGTTTACGGGCGCTTTATTATTTGAAATTGTAAACGGTCTGTATATTGCCGAACATACTCCTACGTATCCTCTTTTCGATAGTCTCACCTTGACTTCAATAGATGAAGATACCAAACAACAATGCTAGAAGGAACTTGGCAATCCTGCCTCCTGTACCAGTTTCCATCCGAGTGTCCGAACTTTGATGGACACAGTTCAGGACATTGGATTCTTGTTCAAGTTTTCAGCAAATCGTCTAGCAGCGTTCCAGGACGAGGTTTCTAGAGAAGTCGCAACGAAAGAGGAAATGAATCGGCGCACTAAACTTCGCTCGTTATGTGTGACACGATGGTTCAGACATGCGGGCGCACTCGAAACGTTCCAAAATGCGTTCCCCGTAGTGGTCTACACACTTGAAACCTGATGTGTAGAATGGAATGTACATGAAAGCAACGGATATAAGCTCAGGCTTCGACATTCAACCATCAATGCCGAGAAGAGTTGGTCGACAGCAAAACAGAGCCAACCTTGTTCAATGTCTTCAAAGACAGATACAGTGCACAACATGTATTGCCTTCAAAACTGGAAAGGATGACATGCTGCCATCAATTTATGCTGCTAAGGCCCCTGATCGCCACGAAACATTTGACACATTTAAAACAGAATGGAATGTGAGATGGAGCATCGCAGCCGCAAGTTTATCTTGACTACAAGATACCACGAAGCAGACCAACATGGACCTGTACCCTAGCATATTTACAATATTCGAGGTTCTTCTTACTATGCCACCTACATCAGCCTCTTTGTGAAAGGTCGTTAAGTGGACTGAAAGGAATAAAAAAACTTCCTGCGAACGACAATGAAAAGCGACCGGTTGTCATCCTTGGCCCAAACTCACAGCCACAAGAGCATAATCATAGATGTTGACCGCGTCATCAATGTGTTTGAGTCGCGAAAATGCCGGAAGCTAGAGGGTTTTTTAATGATCCCGGAAAGTCAGCTGTGGTGTAGAAAGCTACATTATATTTACACACACACACATATATATATATATATATATATATATATATATATATATATATATATGGCATTGTTTGTGCAAATACACATATAGTTAATTTAGATTTTGGTAACAAATTGCATTAATATTGAGTGACATTAAATAAAATGTTCAATGTTTTACTTCTATGGCCTGTCTTCTTTAGCTAATATACGTACCAAATTAATTTATGGTAAAACATAATGATATTGTTGCTCTCTTTAATGTTTTTACAACAACGAAATATACGCCAAAACGCACCTACAATCACCTAGCTAGGCAAAATTTCCTTGGTGTGGGGAGCATGCCCCGCGTGCCCCCTAAAACATGGCCTACACATATATTTTCGTCAAGCTACGCCCTTGGTTTTGATGGAACCTTAAAAATAACTGGCCAATTGACTGAATGGAATAATCGAGTCATATCGAAGGATATTGATCAGAATAATATTGAATATGTAACTTAGATCGAACTTCATAAGGGACCGTATTAAAAAAGATCGAACTTATGTTTACCCAATGCGGCCGTATTCGGTAACCGACTTGGATCAAACTTAAAAATACACTCTTACTCCCAAACAAGATTTATCACAATTAATACGAGTGTTTTGAAATACCAAAAAGGATGAATAAATGTAGAAAAAAAAGTTTTTTATGAAGGATATGCGAGTTTAATTTGAAAGAAAGGAGCAGAAAACACGGTATTTATACCTTATGAGACGACAGAAGTTCACAGGAAATCCTTTAGCACTCACCAATCATCTAATATTTTGCTTTTTCATCTATTAAGTACACGGTTGCAATCTTGTTATCAGTAATTAGTATTTTCTATAAATGCATTATTTAGGAGGTAGTTAAGGGTTTATGCTTTGTTATATTTAATTGCTCTGTTTTGTTCAATTGGTCTGTTCTAGTCTGTTCGATTGCTCTGTTCTTTTAAATTGCTCTGTTCTAGTCTGTTCAATTGCTCTGTTCTAGTCTGTTCAATTGCTCTGTTCTATTCCATTGCTCTGTTCTATTCCATTGCTCTGTTCTGTTCAATTAATCTGTTCTGCTCAATTGCTCTGTTCTGTTAAATTGCTCCTTTCCATTCAATTGCTCTGTTCTATTATGTTCAATTGCTCTGTTATAGTCTATTCAATTGCTCTGTTCTATTCTGTTCAATTGCTGTTATATTAAATTGATGTGTTCTGTTCAATTGCTCTGTTCTAGTCTGTTAAATTGCTCTGTTCTTAAATTCTGTTCAATTGCTCTGTTCTATTCTGTTCAATTGCTATATTCTATTCTGATCAATTGCTCTATTCTATTCAATTGCTCTGTTAGGTTCAATTAATCTGTTCTATTCAATTACTCTGATCTGTTCAATTGTTCTGTTCTATTCCGTTCAATTGATCTGTTCTGTTCTGATTTGTTCAATTGCACTGTTCTATTCTGATTAACTGGTTTGTTTTGTTCAATTAATCTGTTCCTTAACTATAGACAACAAATAGCTGATAGTTTTGTCACATTTTAATATCCAATTAAACAGCTTTAAACAACATAAGTGATATGTTAACAATTGCAAAGTAGACTAGAACTTTTCAAACATACACAACTATAAATAGCAACATTAAGGGGGCTAGACACCAGATGATCACAAATTCGGCTTATACAGTATTTCATCAGAACAAGTCTAGAATTGTCATTGCGAGCTAGTTGGAGGCCGATTATACATCATTTCAAATGCTTGAAATAATAAACGCAACCATCATGTTGCAGTCTCATTTGTGTTTCTCAATTTAAAATAGCGCATAATGGTTTCCCAGTTTAAATCATATCTATTAATAGTTGCATATAAATATACTGACGCTATTTTTAAACTTACTGGGGTTTACATGGTAGACAACCCCAATACATTTCGAATTGTAAAACTGCATAAAAACTACTGCAAAAGATGCATGTGTCATAAGGGATGTGATCAGTCAGTCAGTAAGATTCTATGCTTTGTACACAATGATATCAACAGAATGCAAGTTTTTGACAGTTTTCTTTTTTTCTTGCAATCGTATCCTCTGGTGTCTACCCCTTTGCACATCACAGGTACATGTATACAAATATGACAATATATAATCCTGAAGACTGTTATAATATAATTTTGTTTATTTTAAAAATCATTAAACACATTTTTTTTCCCTGTATTTTAAAATGAGTTTGACAGTTTTAAAAACATGATCTTAACCATTGAGAATAAGAAAATAATTTATGCTTACAAATCAACTTATTTCTTGCTTTTTGATAAACAAATGTTTATGCATAGTGCCTATGAAAAACATTAAGGATGTCATTTTCGGTATAACGTCATTCTGCTACAAATAAAATAATCCTGATGAACTATGTTTGGGTTTAATGAAATATTATACATGTACTTCAACTGCTTGAGTTAATTCAGGAATTTGAGGCCTATTATTACCCCATTTTATTTCGGCTTTATTTGGTTTTATTTGAAACGGTTTTCGGTGTAGATAAAGTATAGAGATATCATATACATAAAAAACGACTAGAGTAATATAACATACAAGCACTTTTTGCCGCCATCGATAGCTTATTACATGTATGTAAATCACATCCAATAACAGTTATAGAGATATGGTACATCATCGTGGCCAACATTACAACAAAAGCTAAAAATAAAAATCATCGAACATTTGTAAATGGTATACAGAGTATCACAAACAATATTTTGGTCCAAAAACAACATTCATAATTTCACCATTCTGTGATTATAATGCTTAAGATTTTTTATGAGATCAACTTGCTTATAACTTGTTTTAGTTTGTAAATATTAGACTACAATTTACAGTTTGTCTGGCGTTACCCTATCAACATTTCAAGGTGTGATTCTGTTGGTAGGAAGTTTTTTTTCTTCTTTTATTTCACTTTTAAGGTAAATTTACTATATTGAAATAAAAAACACTAGATAGATAGGATAAAAAGTATATATTTCGGGTCACAGGTTATTTTCTGAGTCAAACCGGAATACGCCAAAAACTATTAACTGTGGTCTCAATATAACCATCCAACAGTAACATTTCTGCTTTAATATATTGCAGCATGTTATGATATGCATCTTCGTGTAAACATAGCCTAGGTGACGATACAAGAAAAATCTAAGTCGTACATTGAAATCATCTTGAAAATGTCATATTTTTGTAATTAAGCTAAAAAATTCAGTGACTTGGCCTTTAGCCAGTATTAAAAATGAGCACAAAAGTTGAGGAAATAAAAAAAGTATCATGTCAGTGTTCTCAATATGAACCGGCTGCCGGCTAAAATGGGCGGTTCAAATGGCAATTGGGCCGGTTCCAATCTGGAAAAATAAATAAATTTTAAGTAGAATAGCTGTTCAGTTACTTTTCTTTTTGTGACGGTTCAACTGAAACTTATTGGGAACTCTTCATGTGTGGCCATTTGTGACCTAGTGATGTAGAACACTATAATCCTTCATTGAAACGGCCCAAAGGTGTGTACCCGGTAGTTAAAAACACCCCTGAATAATGAACCTTTCCATTAACAAGATTAATGAACACTTATTTTCCAGTATATAAAACATCTTTCTTTGTACATAGTTAATGTATTTCAATTCATGCATTTTCAAAATTGCATTCAAAGATATATTTGAAATTCATAAGAAATCAGGTTTTAATAGTTTTATCTTTTCATCGGTTAAGGGTTGTTTTGAAACCTGAATTTTAGAAGATTGTAAAAGAATAAGCCATCTAGGCTCGAAAATTAGGTTTGTTACAAAATATGAAATGTCAAGTTCAAAAGTTTTGCTTAGCCTTTGTTGTTATCATGTGAAGAAGGGCATAAATTGATGATCATTTAGGTCCAAGTTATGACCCTTGCTTAATATGTGTGTTTTGACTCTGGCAACATGTGTACAAAGTTGTGGTTGAACTATCTTTCTGAGTTATAGCCAAGTTTTCGCACATTGACTCAACTAACAATGACACCAGGGCTAAAACAATACCAAAACTTTTTGTCTTCTCAAAACAGAACAGCAAAACGTCATCACATTGCGTCATATATTTTGACTGTTAAAATGTTTAAACTTTCAAAAACATTTTAATGATATGTTAAAGACATAAACAACTCTAAAGTTATGAACAACAACACTTACGTTATGAACAACAACACTTACGTTTTGAACAACAACTCTTACGTTATGAACAAAACTCTTAAGTTATGAACAACAACTCTTACGTTATGAACAACAACTCTTACGTTATGAACAACAATTCAAACAATAACATCACAACAATATACCATAATAGCACATTTAAAAAACATTGGGCCGATTGTTCTGAACTTTATTAAAGTTAACAACGTTGTTAATGTCATCTTTGTTAACTTTCAAATCGTTATTGCTTGGGAAGTTCAGTGAAAACACTTGATTGAGACGCCCATTTAAGCTCATGTACTTGATTTATTTAAATATATGAGCACATCAGCAGATATTTCACATTTAAAAGTTAACAACGATGTTGTTAATTTGATTGATATTTTTAACAAAATTATAAACAATCAACCCAATGAAACTGAGAGATTGTAAACCAAAATCGGTATAATTCCTTAAAGGCACTCGAACACAAATGCTTCGATAAGGCTAAACAACTACAAACAAGTGATACACTTCATGTACTGTACAATTGATAACATGATCAGTGCTTAAAGTGAACAAAAAACAGGAATACAATTTGAAAGCCTCAGGTTAAGACAAAAAGTTTCTGCGTAGCATTCAATAAGGCTAGTTACAAAAAATAATGCAGAAAGAACATAACTTTGAACAAAAATAAAGGTACAATGTTTAATAATGATTATGTCTATACAGGAATACAATCTGATGGGACAAGGAGAAAAGGCTGTATATAAATGTAAGAAGTATTCAATAAGGCCAGGAACAAAGAAGGCCAGGAACAAAGAAAACGGAAAACAATGGTAATAAAATATCGATCAGCTCTAACATTTTGACGGGTCAGGGCGAAATGGTTCCAAGTGCCCTTTATTTACATGGCGGAAAGAACCTTTTTGCTATTAGCCAGGGCCAGCAACAACACTTAAGAAGTGAACAACATGTGTACATTAATGTGATAAGGTTCTGACACATAAAGTAAAACTCAAAGTCATAAGAAATAAATAACCTTGAAATAAACTTGTAGAAATCATGACTTGTAAAAAATGAACACATTTTGTATAACAGGAATCCTAAAAGCTTGAGTCTCCAAAATCATTCATACTTTTCAATAGGCCATTTTTAGCTTTTGTATTTTTAGGGAGAGGTTTTAGCTATACATAGACATTTATAGATGAAGATGAAAATCTTGAAACAAATTTCTCCAAAGACTTATTCATTTCCAAAGTCTTACTTGATGCCTGTATTATGAGAACAAAAAATAAAAAATAAATGCTGTATCTAAACTGGCAGTGAGTCAAAATCGTGCGGTTGTGAGTGGTATGATAATGATTGGTTGTTTCTATGGGCACCACTAGGTGTAATCAAATCTACATGGCTTGATATGGTTTCAATTGTTGTATTGCTCTCCACGTCATCACTTTCTTTGTGGAATGGTGTAATCTTAGTCGAAGGCCGTATTTTCATATTTATAAGACTCGATGTCCTTTTCGTAACCCAGTCAGTTAGAGTCTCCTCCTTAGGTCTTTGTTCGACCACTTGACGAATACAAGCTTTGAGAATCTTAGGAATATCACAAACTCTTGGCTCATTGAGAATTGAATCTCTGAAGAGTGATATAACTTTACCACATTCTGGTGGCTTAACTCTGTAGCAAAGATCCTCTAGTTCCAATCTTTCAAGGTGGGGAATTTCATACTGTTTCACAGGAGCACTGACGAGCCAGCTATAGTCAACACCAGTCATTCGTCTTCTTTCTTCCTGTTCACGATCTTTGAGAATCTGTTCCTGCTCTCGTATGTGAAACTCGAGCTCTAACATGAGTGAATCCACTATTACCATGTGTTCATCCTTTCCAGGAGGCTTGTTGGCATCACCGCCAATCCAAGGCTTCCAGATTGATTTCAGTGAAAACATCTCTCTTTCTTTATAATCAATCTGAAGAAAAGAAAACCATGGTGTTCATTAATTCAAAAAATTAAAATGTTGATAAAATTATAAACTATATAGCGACTATATCTGTGTCTGAAAACTGTTTGTTTTGAGCAGATTCGGATGATACATCAAGGGCCTGAATGACGTCAGCTAAATTTAGTTTGAAACGAACACAACAACACTATTTTATCATTTTTTTTCTGTCAAACTGATAGCAGACACAGATAAAGTAACTAAGTTACTGGTCTAGTTTATAAGTTTGCCATATCATTCCAAATCATTGGTGAATATCGTTGGCATATGTAGAATTTAATCAGTGCATTTTTTTACTCTGGACAAAACGGAGATTACAAACAAATTAGATGTGTTGTGACCAGGCCATCTTTGAGTTTGAGAGTCTGTAGATGATGTTTATTGGAATAGCATGATAACGTTTAATTTTTCTATGCATGAGGTCGTTAGATAACATCTCACTCTTCTTCAATAAATCGCGAAAACATATTACAAACTAACTAAAACGCTCAATACCAAATTAACTGCCATTTCCTTTACTTAAACAGAATTGGACATGATATGTTATTTTTTTTTACCAATTAGCGTTGTTTATGTTGATGATGAAATGTATCTTTTCTCTAGAAATCGTTTTATTCTCTCCATTTTGTTCGTTGTTTACTGTCGTGTGGCTTTTGTTAAAAAGCATTTCATTAGCCGAAAGGAAAATGTACAAGCCAATCAGATGTACCAATACTACAGAAGTTGATGAGGTATTAGAGGGTAATTTTCATTGGCCGACTATCAAAGCTTTATCCAATGGAAGTGTCTTTTACAAAGTGTTCCAACCCGGAAATAAAAATATTCAAGATGTCAGGACCACCACAGCCCAACTCAATTCAAAAGCCTATACAGCAGGATTGGGCGAACAGAGAATATGTTGAAGTCATCACATGCAGCATAAAGAAAATATCTGACTTCTTGAATTCTTTTGGTAAACTGTTCTTGTTCATTTATTTGTAAGAAAGTTTGATATCTTGGATTTGGATCAAGCTACACTTTTTACACAAAATAGGGTTCATGTAGAACAGGGAAGTTTCAATGGTTGGACATCTTCAGGCGTAAATGGGTTACAAGCAGATATAAGTGTATCCATGGCCTAGAATACATCCAGAGGTAGTTGTGGCTTCTATGCATACGAAACGAATAACCATGCTTCAAAAAAGAGCTGCTAAAATTATTCTCTTTAAGCCTATTAGAACGCCATCGCATGAATTATTTAAAAAATTAGAATGGCTTCAATTTGAATACCGTTGCAAATATCAAACGGCTGTTATGGTATATAAATCTATTAACAATCTTACACCGAGTTATATAAGAGACATTATAAAGTTATCAAACAATACAAGATATGGATTACGATCTTCTACGCGACAAGACATTGCCCACATTCGACATAAAACTCAATACAAGAAACACTCGTTTGCATGCTACAGCGGGACAGTTTGGAACTCTACCAGAACGAATACGTAAATCGAACACGGAAAATACATTTAAAGCCTGCTGCAAGAAGTTCTTTTTACATCATCAATTGCAAAAACCGTTGTAAGAATTGTACGCATAATTCCATGACTATTGTTTTTACATTATATATATCTCGATTAAGGTGTTAAATACATGTGTGACTGTCCTACTTAGGCCACTACTTTTATATAAATTGGTTTACAAAACCGGCGGGTCTAATTTTCCGAAAAGTACAAAAAAAATAAAAAATGAATTTCACTAATTTTTCAAAATTATTTTCATGACCGTATTGACTTTGGTGCGAAACGAAAGAAAAACGCACAGATAAGAATACGAATGCAGTAGATCTCGACTGGTTTGTTGTTCCGTGGCCGTATTTGCCAATTTATAGTGATAGCATGTGAGCCAGTCAACTGTTATGGCAGCGCCGATTGCAATGGCGGAATTGACGATAGCAGTCATTCTTTGTATGAAATAATTAATTAAAATATGCAGGAGTTTTTAAAATAACAATAGCAATAAACACGTGATTATTGTTATTCCAAGCCAATTTAGGTCATGAAAATTATTGTTGTTTATAGATAAAAAATAAAATTGTCAGCGGCTGCCATCGAATTAGTAGACACAAATATCTGTAAATTATGTGTGAGAAAAACATTTTATAACATTTTATGGTTAAATATCAAATAACAGTGCACTAAGTGTGAGTGGTGAAATCGAAAGTAAAATTTCTAAGTTGATACCGGTGACCTAATTTCACAAGTTCGGTCGATGGTGTTTATGGATTTAAAATCACAAAATGGTTTGGAAATACTTGTTATTGAGTCAATGTAAAGCTTGTGTTTATTCTAGATTACATGTTTATTCATGTTTGGGTCAATAGTAGAGTAAAAACAATGAAAGAGTTGAACACATGTCTCAATGACATTTTAATACTAATGCCAGGAGTTGTGTGCAAAACATTTAGATAAAACAACACGGAAAACTATTTTGAATAAGTCCATTTCAATTTGTAATGAACTTGATATTTCACTATAAATGAGATTTGTTGTTGTAACCAAGGAATACTCTTTAAAATGAAAAATAAACAAGCATGAAGTATAGATGCCCTGTGAACTCGTGTATAGACAAAATGGCAGAGTTGGGAGAAGATGAAAATATCCGATACATAATTATGGATTTCTCTGTTACTATCATTGGTACATAAAGTTAAGTCACATGCTAGATTTATTATTTTGTTATGTGATTTTTATGTACTGATGTGGTAATTTGCTGCAAGATTTGAATTTGAAATGGATTTGGTGAACATCCCATGGTAAATATCCCGGTCCGAAAATATCCGAACTTAGCATGGATCGGGTTACACATAACTAGGACCCACCATGGTAAAGGTTATTAAAACTCAAATCTAGGTCTAGTTTGGTTTTTAGTTTTTCAGGAATTGCTTTCACAATGTTAAAGCTCAAATGTCTTCATAAAATGTTACTTTCTTATTTACAAAATTGGTAATTATTTCACGTTATTGGCATTTTCCAATATTGAAATAACTGAAACAATGTTTAGAAAATATTATGTATTGTTTTAATACAGTGCAATTTTTTGTATTTTAATGCGTAAAATTGCCTTCTCTTTTTTTCAATTTAATATTGTTCAGTTTAGTGTTCTGTTTAAAATGTCATGTAAATGATATAAATTTTCAATGTTTTTATGTTGTTCTCTGATTTTTACCCTTTAAGAGTATGTTTTGTGACTTTTTTCCTTTTTTTTTTTTTTTTTTTTTTCGACCGCCCGGTGGACATTTTTCCCAAAAATTCTTGTAAACCAAAAAATAAAAAAGGAGTGGCCTTACTCAGTTAATAAATTTTAATGATACGATTTGTTAACCTTTAGGTACTAATTGATGTATTGTTCGGCATTGATCTTATAATTAATGTATTATATTCATGTTTCTTTATGTTTTCGTATAACATTTTAATATGTACCCTTTTGAAATAACATAAATTTATGCTTGCGTTTTCATTCTAAGCATTTATGTGTGTGTGCGTGTGTATGTTCTTTCAGAAGGCCACATTGTAAATAAGTCGTGTGTTATGTTTGTTTATAATATGATGCCTATGTCTTAATGTGTTACCTTCTTTAAATAAAGTTATTATTATTATTATTATTATTATTATTATTATTATGATTGTCAAAGCCCTTTTACAGCAATTTACGTTTTTCTGTGTTTTGGCTGATTGTACAGAAAAACAATTTCATACCTGAGAGTATGCGAAATCAGTGTATTTTCTGAAAGTGTGTCCATTCGCAATATCTCAAAGACAACTTTTTCAGGAAAGTATTGGCAAAATATTTGTTTGTTTTCAGTTCTTTACAGACTACCTATTGCAGGACAACTGGAAATTTCCAGTTTGTTGTTTGACCAACAAATTACAAAACATTTGTCTTATCATCACCAAATTTGGTCAGAATGTGTGTGGGCATAATATATTGGATTTAAGAGTTCAATAACCAGCCATATCATTGGAGTCACTCATGAGTTATCGCCCTTTAATTAAATAAATTTCCTGATATCAGTTTTGCCTGCTCTATACCTTTAGAAGCCTTTGTCCAATCATCTCCAAATTTGTTCAGACAAGTTTGATAATCAACCATTATGCACCAGTAGTGATGTTCCGATGATCAATTATAATCGAAAATCGATTGGTTGAGCCTGAAATCGGCGACAATCGATAGTATTTGGTTATAATCGATTATCGAAAAAAAATAAAAATATTAATAATAAAAAATAATTAGTAAGTGTTCAGATGTTATCTTTAACAAAATGGCTGATGAAAGCCACAATGAGCAAGAAAATGAACTATTTTTTATACAACAACACTTAATAACTTCAATCATAGACATAAGGTATATGCATATAATGATTAAGAGTTTAATACTGTACATGAATAAAACTACAACTCGGGTACTATCTAGTATTTTAAAAACCGATTGTACTATTGATAATCGGTAACTTGAGTGGAACCGATCATTGATAGTAAAATTGCAACCGATTCCCAACACTATGCACCAGTCAATTGTAACCACTGCCCCCTCCCCCCCCCCCCCCAGGTCCAGGGAATAGCGGGGACTTTGGGGACCCTAGGTAAGGCCCATTCCCCGCTATACTTGGCGCATAGACAAAACCACCGCATTCACCCGGCACTGCTGGGCCACCTGGAAGGTAAAAACACGGCCCATTTCCCCGGCTATCTCCGGTATACCCCCGGACCTTGCGGGGCTGTGGTTACAATTGACTGGTGCATTAGCTCCTGTCACTCGAGAGTAATCCCCCTTTAAGTTATAGACCTTCAATTGATCTTGCTGGATTGATAAATTAAGAAATATTTGTTAAATCATCACCAAATTTGGTCAGAATGTGCATGGTTAGAATATCTCAGTCAGGTGAGATAACCAGCCATGTCACCTCAATCACTTCAGAATTATGACAGTCTCTGCTTTCTAAATTTCACTAATGTAAAACCAGCTATCACCAAATTTATGTCATAAAAATAGAACAGGGATATTTTGAGAAAGTTGGCGCTTTTTTTCTATGATCTTTGTTTATGGATATCATAGTCCATTATAGTAATCCAGCCTATAGGTTTATTTTAGCACAAATCATAGTATTTGAAGTAAGCATTTTACTTGTCCTATTTCTAGCACTTTCCACAGGTATGACATTTATTGTTTTAATAATTAGTTTCAGCCATCATTTCCCTGCTGATAGTTTACGTGTATTTAAATGTGACCTTTGTTTAAAACAAATATGATATATTTAACTATCAGTTTTTGTTTAAAATTTCAGACACATCATGTCGATCTCGTCTTGCAACTTTAAACGAAAAGCTGACACAACTAGAAAGAAGAGTGGAGTATATTGAAGCAAGAGTAAGCTCCCTTTAGTTTCTAACGAAGATGTCTTGAATGATGGTGAACATTAGAAATCAGCACAATCACACAAGCGATGCACTAGTAAAAGGCTTTCCCGGCTTGCTAAATTCTTGATTTTATGCACCAGTCAATTGTAACCACGCCCCCCCCCCCCCTGGGCCAACTGAAAGGTAAAAATTGACTGCATGGTGCATTATGTAGGGAGGCTATATGTTGAAAAATGTCTTGAGCACTTACAGATTTGTAAATTGTAAAGGCTAAAAGCCATAAATTATGTTTAGCAAGCATACCGGCATCCTCAGCACCCCAGTGTATCATAAACTATATATATCATATAGGTTATGATAGCTTGGGTGCTGAGGCTGGCATACCAGGGGCACATTATCATTATCTAAGGTATATTTAACTCATATTTCATTCAGAGTTAAAATTGAGTGTTTTATATGGACAGTCCACTGTTAAATTAATTTTTCCAAGTTGCAAAAGTAAATGGTATCATTGTGGCTACTAAGAATTAAATTGAATAATTGGCTCATAAAGTGAAAAAGGTGAAAATAAATAACATTAAAGCAATTAAATATGACTCATATGAGATATTGATTGTCTAACCCTGCAGTTGATTAATTGATATATGTTTTTTATGTGCTTTTGTCTTATCTATGAATTATATGCACATAAAAGTTAATAATTTGAAAATGTGTGTGGTGATATTGTAAAAATCTAGCATAACCAATTAAGAGTCAAATACACTACAGACAGTGTGTGTTTTGAATATGTTGAGTCCTATCACAGCGGTAATGAAATTTTATTCATTATATGTGTATGTTCATTAATAGTTAGGCCTAAAAAATACTTCTGGTTATGGTTACCCGATCAATCTTCCGTTTTTATAGTATTTATTTTGTGTGCATTTTAGTACATACATGTAGTTAAAACGTTTCAAGTGAAAGTTACTTATAGGCCATTATCCCAAATAATGACAATAATATTCTAACATAAAGCCTTATAAAAAACAAACAAAAAAACTGCCCTACCTGTTTTGGACAAGATGTAACTCTACCCACACATTTTTATTTTTATTTTGGCCTTTTAATGATGTAAAGTGGTTCATGTTTTGTTCTTTTTCAGATTGTTAAAGGACAGACATTAGATTGAAACAGATTGTGGGAGATGTAGTAATTGTAAATATGAAAAGTGCTGGGTCGTGTTGCGATAGTGCTGATGATGGAAAAGACATCGGTGCGCTTATAGTGAGGGTTGAATCATCACACGTGGATGAATGGTTTATTCCTACCTTCAACTTTCTTACTGCTGGACAGCTTTGATGTTATTTTTCATGTCGCTGAATTTTTTATATGGACAGAATAAAATTTAGGCTTTTATAACATGATTGCAAGGAAATCTTTTCTAAATGTCATCAGAAATATCCACTTATTTATTTTCGTATAAGCTTTAAATTCTATTCGATTTTTTCTAGATGTATACATTTTATTTGAGACACAAATGAATTCATTTTGAATTAACTTTTTTAACATGTCCGTTGTTTTATTAATGATTGTTTTTACACGTTCTTAAATTTTTTTTGATGTATTGTCAAAGAGCTGGTATTCAGTATGGGTCTGAATTGGATCTTAGAACGATGTAGTGATCGGATTTTCGTGTTACTATAATAACCGACCAATTGTGTAATAAGGTCAATGTTGTATGACCAGCCCAATTTTTCAAATCTTCTTAAGCTTAAAAGGGTAAAGTAGCTTTTTTTCATTTAGTCAAAAATAGATATACAAATTGGATTTCGATTAAAAAAATATTATGATAATTCCTATATAAAATTTAAAGTATAAAACTCTTAAAGAAGTAAATATTATGCAAATTATTCAGTGTCAAAAATAGTGAGTGTAGCTTAGTCCTGAATATTAACCTAAGTTGAATATTAAATACCACCCAAGATTTCATTTGCCATATATATCTCAAAAACATTCAAGATATTTGCATGAAACTTGGTACACATTTAACTAAAGGTGCCAGTAAGTTTAATCAAGTCTTGTAAGCCCAAGTTCTGAAATAAAAGTGAAGTTATGAACAAATGATCAAGGCAGCCTAGGCCAACAGGGAAAAATGGTTAAGCGCTTAAATCTTATAAAGTCTGTTCAGTAAAAAAATAATATTTTGAAGGTAAAATTCTAATGACCAAAGATTCGAGAAATGTATACAAGTACTAATGTTTCATTTGGCATGTCATTCTGTAGAATTTACATGTATCATAATGCCAGTTTTCGCTTGATCGCATTATCTCCACTCTCAAATTGTTTATTTGTTTGGTCTGTGTTTTAGCTGTTCTTTTTTTAAAAGAAACAATGTCTCGATATTGTTATATAACTGTGATGTCGTTAAGCATTGTGCAGAAACTAACCTTGAGTTGTGGTGTTTTCAGTATTATGCAAAAACTTCCATTGGCCATAACTTGAAATTGTTCAAGATATTCATATGAAACTTGGTACACATGTTGCCAGGGACGATACGTGCATGTTTAACTGCTTTAATGATTGTAGAGTTATGCCCGTTTTTCTACAACAAAACAACAGACATTGGTTGATGATTGCTCCATGGCGCTCCTGAGATTGATGCATCATTTTATCATAAATCTTTCACATTCTGGAAAAAGATAAAATTATTTAAACTCAACACTAAAATTATAGCAAAATTATATCATGAGTCAATAAACATTTTTCTCAGATTATTTTTTGAAACAATTAAATTGTTTATTGGAGAAATACAGTCAGAAGAGCACTAGTACTATTGCATTCGTAACCGTTAATTGCTTTCAGAAAATAATATCAATCAATATTAAATAAAAATAATTTTAAATAAGTTCGTTAACTATGATATGAAAAATGGTTACAGTTGCTACTAGTTGGAATAGTTTGGCTCCTAAGAGAGATCTCCTTTGATCTCGGAAGCATTTCTCCCTTTTAAAAACCATACTGAAATTGAACTGATGTGTCGCCAGTGAATTGATTGAATGCCCACCTCTTTTGCTTTTCATAATTTTTAAATGAATTCACTTGTTAAGCACACTATTTTAGATATATCATTATGGATTTCTTAAGACTTTTAAAACCATGATTGTCATTAAATTACCAACAAAACAGATATTCAGTTAAATGTCACAGTTAAAGATCATTGAAAATGCTTTTATGATAAACATGTTCTGTTTATTTTCCATTTCATTTATTACTTTTATTTCTATGTGATAAACATGAATGACTACATGTATAGTATTTGTATGGTTTCTATGTAGGCTAAATCATAAACGATGAAGTATTTAATATACTTTGGTATAAACATACTGACTTGAAATAACTCCAACATAATAATATGGATCTGTAATTTATGAGACCTAAAACCTATTGATCTGTATTGATTATAATTTAAATCAGTATTTCCACTGTGAAATATACATGTATTTGCATGTTTAACCTTGATTTTGCTAAACTTGTGTTTTGTATTTTATTGCTAATTTTCTTCTATTATAATAATTCTATTTTTGTATAAGGGGATATATATATATATATATCTGACATAAATTTTGGTAATTTTCACAATTGTTTTATTGTATTAAATCTCCAGTGGAAAGTTTTGCTTAAATGCATGAAGGCAAAAAACATCATAGCTTCACTCAGATTCCATATAAATGGACCAATATTAAGTGTGTCTACAGCAAATGGTGGGGGATGTAAGCTTATTTATACTTGCACTTGGGCAAGGCCCATTTTCCGAATCTCCGATAAGATTGTTGGTCATTTTTGTTGTTTTTTGGAGCATAGTGCACAGACAGAATAGAACCCTGGTTAGAGCTATTATAGTTGTTTAACGTGCACCAGTGTATAGCACTGTCACACGGGACAACGTCCCTCCCGGAAAACGTAACGTACTTAGTTTAAACATATTTATTTTACAACGATTGTGAAACAAGTTATTACAATATTATATTAATCACTCTCGTTGGCACGATTTTACGCGAGAGTGTGGTCTTGTGTTGTGGGGGAAACCGGAGAACCCGGAGAAAACCCACTTGTCCGGCTTGGTGACCACGAACCAAACTCACATGCGCCCGAGCCGGGAATCGAACCCAGGTCGCCTAGGTGAGAAGCGAATGCGCTAACCACTGTGCTAACCGGACGGCCAACATAACGTACTTGTATCGCGGTGGAGATGGGGAATCGAACCTCCGAATCCTGGATTGACAGTCGGGTGTGTCACCACTAGACCAGGGTTCCGCCATATATAACATGCAACATTCAGAAATGGGTTTTAGGCCTATAAAGTAGGGTTTTAAGGGTGCTACACCCTGTCCGCTTATGGTGACACCCATCTGCCCTAATGGAGACAGCAGGTATATCCTTTTGCCAAAGACGGCTGACAAAAGATAAGACCACACTATTTCCTGTCTACTTTCGAAAACTGATGTTTCATGCCGATAAACATATTTGTCTTATAACGTTAGTAACGCTTTTAGCCATAAAACATCAATTTTCGACCTTAAAAATGAAAACGTGCGATCTGATTTTTTGTCAGCAGTCTTATATCACAGGCTTCGAGACATTCACGAATAAAATCAGGGCTCACTACAAGACAAAAAAAAGTTGTCAAAATGGTCAATCTGCATTGAGAGTGCAGCTTTAAATATACATGTAGGTTTTAAGTCTGATAAAATTTCAATGGAGTAATCGATATGTTTGCAGGTTTGTGGTATTCTCATTTATCAATCAACATACATGTACATTTTTGTCTCAAGATAACGTTTGTTCATAATAAAAGTATGATAAAATATGATGAAAAAGAAGCATGTTTTTATCCCCTCGACCCTCCAACCATACTTTTAAGATAATATGGCTAAACATCTCCTTCGACATAAAGTGTTTTGATTGTGTAAATGGTTTTGAAGTGCGTCTTATTTCCTATTGAATAATAATTTGGTTAGCGCATTATTTCATAAAAATACCCATACTAATGTCAAATGGCAATTTTCCAGGGCCTGCACATTTTAGACAGAAAATATGCTGTTTTAGTGTTAAGATATGCCACAAAATAGAATAAGTCTATAAAGGGGCATGTGCCGGACCCCTCCACCCTACCCCCTCCTAGAACGAAAGTGCTGTTCATCCTATTTGCTCTAACCAGGGGCGGTTCCAGGATTTGAAGTTAGAGGGGGCGTATCCTTGTGGCGTAACCTTTTGACTTTCGCCCCTCCCTAATAATCAGAATTTATTCGGTTAAAATGTTGGTAAGGGAGGTTTGGGGTATACCCCTTCGGAAAATTTAACAAATTCTATTCCGAAATGGTGCATTTTGAGTGCATGTTTTACTACATTTTCTCCTATATTGACATAGAAGGTAAACTTGGACGATTTTAGAGAGGGCGCGCGCCCATTCATCGTACGCTGGTAATGAATTGTGCTGGTTTCCCAAAAGGAAATATTATTACTATTTCTGTTAATAAAATAATGAAGTGATCAGATGATTCAACTGTCCGAGTCCCAACTAAACAAGTGTTGTTATCTGTCACATGGGACGCCCCTGGAAGTTATGATTTTTTTCTCAATTAAGCAATACCAGGGCGACAACTCTGAAGTGACTAAGCCGACATGGCTTTTTATCGAACCTGGTCGAGATATTTCTTCAATATACGCATATTGTCAAAGGACCACGGACCTATAAACCGTTAATACGTGCGTGTAATGTGACGGAAGCTATTCGAGTTGGAACGCGGGTAACTTAATGGGCGCCGCCCTCCCGTCCGCCGTCGCCGCCGTCCCATATTTTCATATCAAACTCCGTTTTATATAACGGGGTTATTAAAAATACTAAGTATACAAAGATTGTATGACTCAATGATTATAATGGTATTCAAACTTTAATATTAAAATTATTCATGAATTTGTTTTTCAATCATATTTAAAATCATGTACTTGATATAAGTCAATGCCTGATTTATAAATACGGGTGTGACCCACTATGTCTACAATTGCTATCGAATATCCCCATGCAGACAAGAACCTAAGATACGAGAAAAACAAAAATCAATTTGAACAGAGGAACCATTGTATATAAGGTTATTGTATTGTTAAATAATTTAGGTTTTGATCTAGTCTATAGATTTTGTATAACCAACTGCTCGGTTGCCCATGACTGTGATCGCAATAATCGGAACCTCAGCGTAAAACTACCGTATATGTCCATTTTAAATGGAGTTAAGACCGTCTAGCACCGAGCCGACGATTGTTTATACTAAAGATCAATACCTTTTAACAAAAACTTATTATTCATTGGAGTCCCGATGGAATGTTCATTGCAATTGGCCAGGATTCAAAAGTATGGAACGCTAGGTAGGACAAAACTCTTATAAGTTAAGGTTGAATTATACAGACTCTTATGTTCGACAGTGTAAAGGTTTCGTCCTGGTTTACGGTGAAGTCATAATATTTAGCGTGTGTGTACTTATATGAGAACATCTAAGGCCCTAGTTTGAATTCTGACTAAAATGCTTTAAAGCCGACCAAGAATATTGTGTGTGGTGCGCGAAAGAATAAGTAGCTTAAATGTATATTTATTATCTTGACTTTCAATCCAGGGGCCGCAGGTTCGATTCCCCGCCGTACCAGTTAAAATGATAATCGTCTTCCGAGAGGGACACACACACAAATATATTTTGTTATTTTTCAACCTACGTCAACTTAAACTAGTATATGCATTGTACACTAGTATCAGAAGTGTTGGCACCTTTTGTACACCATACACCAAGTTTAATTAAAATGTAAATTGAATTGATAACCACTGAATTAAATCCTGATGCCGTTTCACACAGATTAATTGACTTTATATTGTCAATGAAGTCTCAAGGCTTGAATAATTTCAAATTCATGAAACTCACGCTATGTAGCATTGCATCGGTCTGATTTGATTGACAATCGATACATTGATTTGATATATTGGTGATCAATAATTTATTGGCTGCAAGCATACCACAGATTGTGAATCAAAAGGTTGCACTAAAGTGACCTTAGTGGTCAACATTTTCTTTTGTCCAATGAAAAGTGATTTTTCTCAAGTTTTCAAATACAATTATGTCAGTCAGTCAGCCGTTATTGAATTGAAGCATATAAAGCGGTAGATATAAACAGTGGCTGGCCCAGTTAGTTAGGTAGTTTACACAATAAAATGTAGACCACTTAAAAGTTAAAGGTTGTTCGTATGCACTTACACAAAATAAATGGTAACGGAACTGCGTCGCGGAAAACCATTTATTTTTTTGTTAGTACACACAAACAGCCTTTAGTCATTACCAAGTTTTGGGATTTGTATTTATTTGGATTGTGGTAAATTGACACGAATTGAAAGTTCTACCAGAGTCCAACAAGGTTAAAACATGTTATACGGGATTTTGTAAAACATAATAATTCTTAAATATAATAACAATGATTTTCTTCTTATTATTATTAAGACTGGCTTATGTTTATACCAGCTTACCCATTTTAAACAATACAATAGTTACCAGCTAATCTTTTACGTTGAAATTAATCTATTTGTATTATATCAGCCTTTTCTCAATGAGATTAATCTAATCACCTCAGAATAGATACAATTTTAATGGAATATATATCATGTTCATACAAGTTTTTGAAAATAAAATCGACATAGTCACGTTTTGCCGTATTTTAGTCGTCAAATTTGTTCTTTTTTCCAATTTTAATATTTATATTGAAATTATTGTTTTTTCTTACATATTTTGATGTACGTGAAGTTAGCGGCCTAGCGGCCTAGCGGCGTGAAGTTAGCGGCCTAGCGGCGTGAAGTTAGCGGCCTAGCAGCGTGAAGTTAGCGGCCTGGCGGCCTAGCGGCGTGAAGTTGGCGGCCTAGCGGCCTAATTATATTTTCTATTTCCAAGCAATTGTTAATGCGTTTTTTTTTAAAAACACTGATAAATCAAAGTTTTTTTATTCATATAGGTACAAAGCGGCCTTAAATTGTTGTCTATTCAGAATATTTTTCTTTACCTTTTATTCTTAAACAATTTTGAATTAACTGATTTATGCACAAATTATCACTCTGAGGCGTTTTTCAACTTTTTTTCAAAAAAGTCGATCAAGCACTTCAGCGACCTAGCGGCCTAGCGGCGTGAAATTAGCGGCCTAGCAGCCAAGCGGCCTAAATTGAATCCTATTTTAAAGCATGTATACATGCATTTTCTTCTAAAACAATGACATTTTAACTGTTTTTTGCACACATTAACACATTGAAGCGATTATCAACATTTTTTTTTCTCCAAAAACGTCGATAATGCAGTCAGCTAATTAAAAGCATTAAACATGCCTGTTGTTCTAAAACAATGATGTATTTACTGTTTTTATGCACAAATTATCACTCTGAAGCGTTTTTCAATTTTTTTTCCAAAAAAGTCGATCGGCCTAAAAGGGTTTCCTATTTCAAAGCAAATCGCCTCAGAGTGATAGTCTGTGCATAAAAACAGTTAATATATCATTGTTTTAGAAGAAAATGCATGTATACATGCTTTGAAATTGGATAGCATTTTAGGCCACCAGGCCGCTAGGCCTCTAGGCCGCTAACTTCACGCCGCTAGGCCGCTAGGCCGCTAGGCCGCTGAAGTGCTTGATCGATTTTTTTGAAAAAAAGTTACAAAAACGCTCCAGAGTGATAATTTGTGCGTAAAACAGTTAATTTAAAATTGTTTTAGAATAAAAGGTAAAGAAAAATATTCTGAATAGATAACAATTTAAGGCCGCTATGTACGTATATGAAACTTATCAGTGTTTAAAAAAAAACGCATTAACAATTGCTTGGAAATCGAAAAAAATAATTACGCCGCCAGGCCGCCAACTTCACGCCGCTAGGCCGCTAACTTCACGCCGCTAGGCCGTTAGGCCGCTAACTTCACGCCGCTAGGCCGCTAGGCCGCTAACTTCACGTACATCATATTTTGTGATGTCAATGACTACACATATTTTTATGCATATATGAACTAAGTAATGGTCAAGGATTTTTAGAATTCACGTACAAAAATAAATAGTTTGAGGCATTCGCATAACCATTTATGTTAGTTAAGTACATACTGACAATCTATAAGTTTTTTAGTGGTCTAAACTATATTATGTAAACTACCCACTATCCGGGCCAGCCAATTTTATATCTACCGCTTCACCTGATTAAACTCAATTATTTACTGAAAGAGATGCATCGGAGTAATTGAGAAAAACTGCCTTCACATTGAACAAAATAAAATGTTGACCACTAAATCAGGTTTATACAAGTTTTTGAAAAACAGAACAAAAATAATAGTCATATAAACCTCTCACATAACTGTCAAATAGTTTCTGTTTTACCATTAATTTATACGTAACTATTTTCAAGTTCAATTTTGACATGTTTTGTACTGCCAGTGACTACAAATAGTTTCAGGTTCACAAATACTAATCGTCGTCAATATCTGATTATTGGATTGTTTCAATCGATATGTTTTGCAAAACCAATAGCTACATGTAAGATTAAGGACTAATACTAATTCTCTTCAACCATTGATCCACCCCGAGTATCGAAACTTCAATATATTTATTTAATTGAGGTAGAGCTTTTGTTAATTCATTGACAACAAATGGTTTTAGAGCCAATATTTATCTTCTTAAAATATACATTGGGAGAAAAAGATAATACGTACTTTCTTTTTTCTGAAGTTCATGTCATCTGGTTTACATTTTTAAAGTCGCACAATTTAGTTTGATGCAAACATTTATTTAATGCATTATCATATTAAGCCCATTTGACGTTAATCATGAAAACAAACAAAAAACTCATATGTTTTTTGAAAAGATTAAAAAAAAATACCGGCGATATTTTGGCGCTTTTTACTGACAGAGAAATTTGTGGCCACGTACTTAGTAAAATTAACGTTTATGAATGTTAAATATTTGTTATCTGTATACAAACCCTGTTTTTATTTGTTTTACCATTTAAGTCGAATGAGTTGAACTTAATAATGCAATGAAAAATATTTCAGAAAAAGGTGTCGACCAGTAGTGTGCTCCTTTTAAACTGCACTCTGACGAAAGGGCATTTTACGCTTTTAGCAATAAACTATAAATTTTCAACCGTAAATATGAACAACTGCGATTTGATCTTATAACAGCAGTCTTATAGCATTGGGTTCCCCACTAAACGCAAATTGGCTCATTTCAAGACAAACATAAATAAATAAAAACAAGTCAATCTGTGGGAATGCAGCTTTAACAACGAGAATTCATAACGCGGTGGTTACTATGTTTGTAACTACAACATGATCTCAAGTCAACAAAACCTTCGCTCCCATGTAAGCATAAGTAAATACTTACGATACGAAATCGATATATTATATTGAATTTCTTTCATTGAACTCCAGCCATATTTGATTAGTCACTCGGCCTTTAAGAACATACACTGATAAATGTTAAGTCTATCTGCAGGATCTAGCTATGATTTACACCTCAACATTGTTTGCTTCGCGTCAATACTTGATAGGCGACTTTTAAGAGTTTTCTGTCATGCCGTTTAGTTTTCAATCTAGAAGTTAATAAAGCTACAGATGACATTTACCCCCCCCCCCCCCTTACTCTCTCCCCTTAAAGTGGTTATAGTTTCTGTCATGCCGTTTAGTTTTCAATCTAGAAGTTAATAAAGTCACAGATGACATTTGCCCACTCCCCAAACCCACTCCCCTTAAAACCCCGAGTCTCTGGGGTCGGGTTATAGTTTTCTGTCATGCCGTTTAGTTTTCAATCTTGAACTTAATAAAGTCACAGATGACATTTACCCCCCCCCACCCCTCACCCTCTCCCCTTCACCCCGAGACTCTTGGGTCGGGTCACCTCTATATATCTTTACCTATATATCTGTTTAAATCAGAATTTCAACTTAATCTATAGAAATCTCAAGTAGTTCTTCAAATGTTATCATGTCAATGATATCAATGCTTTGCGTATTTGCTTTTTAAACTGTTATAGCCTTATATAAATAATATAATATAATGCATACAATATTCTAGAGAGAAAAAAGTTCATGGTGGTAAACCTTATTTCCCTATTTTCACAACACTCCTTAATAGTACCATAACAATGACCTAAATATTCTTTCACATTAACATATCTAGACTTGTAGATTGTTAAAACGAACATATTGGAATCAAAGATTATAATATTGAATATTCAAACAGCAATATCACGTGACTCCGATTAGCCAATCATAAGTACTGTATCGGATATCCATGCTTCAGCA